>NC_040044.1:34329769-34365182 GCF_003713205.1 Coffea eugenioides | reverse complement strand
GGGTGATTGGTGATAGTTTAGGTACCTCTTTGTGGTCTCCATAAAAGGGCTTTGTCCCTTTTGTTTTATTTCTCGTTTCTTGTTTCAGTTGATCAGAGGCTGACTCAGCTGAAGAATTGATAGTTACAGTGGATTATATGTGATTTTTATTGAAAAAAGATTTGGAGAAAGCGGATTGCAGTACTCATGTAAGGAGGAGTTGGACATGAACTGAAAAGGAATAGCAGTTGGCGTTGTGGGGTCCTGCCGTCCTGAGGTCAAATTGACTACATCATGTTTTGGGCTTTGAATGTTCTTTCCACCGTTTAGACGGGGATGTGGGACGTGGGGAGCGGGCCAAAAGGGATTGATAGCTTATTATTAATTTTTGAATTGAATTACTGTAGTTAAAGTTGGATTGAATTAACCTGTTGAGCGATATATTCGAAGAGACTTGAGTTGAGTTATACGTGATTTGTATAGTTAAAGTTGGATTGAATTAACCAGTTGAGCGACATACTCAAGAAGGCTTCAATTTAATAATTAAAATTGAGATTTTAAGAATTAAAAGTTTTGAATTCTAATTTGAGAGAGGCTTTTCTTCCATACTAATTTACATCTCATGTACTCATTAGATAGGCCCTCGCCCATTAGATTTATTTGATGCTTCTTGTAGTTTCAAGAAACATACATTGATAAAACAAAAAAGTGCGATAAAATGTTTACATTGTACAAAAGAATATATTGAAATACTTTACAAACACTTAAGAATATTAATTTTTAATTTAAAATCTAATTTAGTATTCCAAATTTTTCAATTACGAACAAGCATGTAAATAACAATATATATATATATATTTCAATTCCATAAAATTAAAATCTCTGCAGTTTGAAGGTGGAACATGCAATCATAACGACTTCTTCATACTAATATCTACAATTTGATTATGCATAATTTAGTAACAAAAACAATTCAAGAAAATAAAGGTAGTAAAATCATAAAAGGAAAGAAGAAATAGCAAAAACAACTTCAAAAAAACATAGAACTAATTAAACATTAGGGTAAATAATTTTTTTTTCTTTAGAAAGTATATCATTGCCCTTAATTTCATTATGTAGAAAGATAGTTTAAATACTTTAAAAATATTTGAATTAATGTATAAGAGTTAAGAGCATTAATGTCTATTAAATGTATAGGGTGTGGAATTAGTACGGAGGGGTGTAGATTTAACCCGTCCCACCTACTTTTCCTAATCCCTCCTCGCCGTTTTTTAAATCTCATCCCTTCCTTGTTAGAAAAAATTTTTAAAAAAAAAATCTAAGAATGGAAACATAGACCAAAATCAACAAAAATAAAGCATACACCTACTTCAAGCAATTTTGTTTTGTGTTTTTCAATGATTTTGGTCCAGTCATTGGATTCTGTTAATCTATGGCCTAGTTAACTGTATAAACTCCTTTTTTGTTTTTTTGACGAGCCAGCCGTTATAAACTTTTAGTTTTTTTTTTTCCCCAAGGCGGCAATATTATAAACTTTAGTTAAAGACGGGTACATTTGTTAAAGTTAAGAAAAATAAGGTGAACTTGATGGAGAAGCTATTTTTCATTCTCTTTTTTTTTGTAAGCAAGTTTTGAAATTTGACTCAGTTAGAATGGTTGAACTCAGGACTTAGACACTTGATCTGTTTACATTTTTTGTTCGAGTTGATTAAACATTAGAATGTCTTGGAAATTTGATTAATTTCTCAATGACTTTCAAAATTTGTTAAAGGTTGGCTCGGTTGTATATTTGAATTAAAATCAGTTGAGGTTTCATCTAGTCAAACTTTTGATGTTGAGTAACCTGATTTTTTCTATCTAATTAGCAAGTTTTTCTTTTTAGAGCGTCTCCTCCTTCTCTCTAAAACTCTTTTCTTCTCTTTCACTGTAGAAGTATCTCAGTCAAAATTTCCTTCATCTCTCTCATGGGAGAGGGGCTGAATCTAGTCTTTTCCCCATGAGAAGGAATACTCTCTCTAATTTTTAATTTCTCTTATTTGAATCAATTCTCTCTTAGGGTTTTCTAGTGAGAGATTCTTCTCTCTTACAATCTCCTAATAAGAGTTTTTTCTTCCATAAATTGTTCTAGTGAAAATTTTATTTTCTCTTGGGTTTTTCCTTGTGAGGGTTATTTTAGTTTTTATCTTTTTTCTGAAAGTTGAGATTTTGTAAATTTAAAATCAAATTTCTCAGATCTGCAATCTTTTTTATTATTGTCAAATCTAAATTTCTCCTTAACTTGAACTAGTTTTAATCAAATTTGACTGTCATAAAACATGCACTAATGTATTTGGTTACGATGATTTATCCGAATGAAAAATATGTAGAAGCATTAATGTCATCTTTATTTGTATTGATTTCTTAGCTACATTGTATCTATTGATTTCAAATATATATGTATATGTGTCATGTTTGTTTGACGTCTTTTATGCCATTATTGCAGATTTATTAAATGAAATGATCTTTTCTATCAAAAAAATAAATCTAATCTTTTGTAAGGATTAATTACACTTTAACCTCCTAAACTCCTCCTGTTGCACTTTTCCCCTTAAACCTAAAATCTTCTAATTGATTTGCAAGTTTTATTTTTTTTTTTATCAAGCTAATATTTTTGTTAGGGTTAATTACACCTTAACCCCTGAAACTCCTCTCTAGTTGCACTTCTTTCCCCTTAAACCTAAAATATACACACTTTGCCCTTTCAGAAAGTTTGTCAACTCAAAAGAAGTATGAAAATTCTCAATTTTATTGTGACATGACAAACGTGACCTTAAAAAAATTACTTTCAGACATCTTATCTTTTGGTGCATAACAAAATTGCTCAGTCTCTCACCCAACTTTTCCAAATAATACCAATTCCTTGTGATCTCAATTTATATTCTTTTATGTTCTCTCTTTCATTTCCTTATTTTTCATGGCATCTGTCTTGCAATTTTTCAATCTATTTCTACATATTTTAGGTTCAAGCCACATGAAAAATCTATAATAACTCTCATTCTGCATTTGAATACATCTCTATTAGAATTATTTCGTTTAAACAAACAGTACCAAGACAAATAAAAAAAAACCCAAAAAAAAAGTGCTTACCTTATAGTTTGAATTACTAATGAACCATCTACCAAGTTTTTTTTTTTTTAAATCGTGAAATAAGTAATGGTCCTTCAATACGACTTTTGCGTTTTCTGCAGTAATGCTTGATGATCGTAAACATGAATTTCAATTGCATTGGTCAAGTTGTATTTTCTCCCCTTTGATTGTTAGCTCGTCAGAAATAGAATCCTTTTTCTTGTTGCTAGCATATCATATGTTTGCAAACAGAATCCGTGAAAAATGTAGCAGTGAATTTGGTCTAGGGACTTCAAGAACAAAAAAATGTGGGGAATAAATAACTACTAACTTGTCAAAATGTTTATAAAATGTACTGGTTACACCTAAAAAATTTATCACACTTTGCCCCCTCTAAATTTTGAGGTAACTTATTTTTAAATTTAGAGGAGGAAAAATAGGCATTAAATCAAACTTCACTTCTTTGGAAAAAAGGGCATAATGGTAAACTACAAATAACTTCAAGAACAAAAGAGCAATGTAGTCATAACACTCACATTTTTTTATGGACTTAAGATTTTCAAAGTTGGTTAGTCTTCATAAAGGCGAAGTGTATATTTTTAAAAGTTGAGGATGGTAATGTGACTATCCCCATATTTCAGGAGGCAAAGTGTTATTAATCCAAAAGTTCAAATCCTCACTTCTCATTTCCTTTTCTTAAATCTTGCTCCTCCGTTGGTTAAAAAGAAAAAATGTAAAAAGTTTCAATAATTTCTGTAACAAAAGGGGAAACATATTTTAAGAGAGGATGAAAGCAGAAATATTCATAACATAAAAACAAGAGAAACATGAGTACATGACAGTACTTTCTCATTTTCTTTTTCATTTTCCCGTTCTTCCTCAGTTAAATTTCCCTCAAATTCTCTAATGTCTACACTCCAAAACATGGTTGGACTTTCATTTGCCTGATTTACCAAAGGGTGTTGTTCAGTTGCACCCAAAGTTTCAGCCCTATAGGCCATATCTTTGGTGCATAGTGAAGGTCTTGTTCGACAAACGGATTGGCCAATGTTAAGAAATTGGAAAGAATGGGAAAAATGTTTATGGTGATCAACCTTTTTATTTTACTTTTTCACTTAGGGATATCTCAACCTTCGGCCAGACTAATCCTCTAAAATTGTTTAGAATATTGTCTCAAGAATACACAGCAAGATAGCACACAGGGGTTGATCATAGGACCTGCTAGTAACTATCACGCTACGGAATCAGGCTGTGTAATAAACCTTTTTAAGTTGTGCAATTTCTTGAAGAAAAGTTGAGATACCAATAATTTTACTACATATTGTATACTAAAAGTGAATTCAAACAAAAAGGTGGATTAAATGAGACTTGGCCTGTCTAATTAACAAAACTGCCCTGCCTTATTATTAGAAATGAAGTCAACAAGAAGCTAGATAAACGAAACCTCATTCATAAGCTTATTAGATTCCATTTTTGCATATTGGAATTCAATTTGCAATGACTAAACTTGGGGTGGATGTCTATGTGATTCTTCGACTAGATTATTGTAGATCACTTTTTTCAAATAAAAATCCAAAATCGCCTTTTTGGATGGTCCGCGAATTTTGAGAATTCTTACCTACCTAGAGAAAGATTTTGAAAATTCTGCATTAAAGTCAAGACCTATTCAAACAGATTTGCTTTTTTTTTTTTAATCCCCTTTTATCTTTATAATTTCCATACTTGAAATAATGAACTTGTCCAAGAAACACACAATCAGCTGCCATGCAGCAGCCTAAGAGATTCAACAGAACATCAGTGATGGAATTTTTTTGATCTTGATAATCAAGCCTAAAATTGGAAGCCACAATAGTTAATTTATCCCTGACAATCTGACTGAAATCATTCATGCCATGTGCACACTCAAGGAAACTAGTTTGATCCCTACCATTGAAGTTAACAACGGCTATACAACACATCTATATTTATATATAATGAAGAAAAAGAACTCAGGTTCCTTATATAAAAGTTGTTACACAATTCTAAATCCAGTTATGCATCTTCCTCATCAGTCACGAATTTCCCTGTTCCTGGATTTATTGCTGCAACGAAGAAAAAGACAACATTGAATATAATTAGGGGTTCAATTTCAGTAATTGGAACACCAGTCTCTATATTGAGTTGTGCCAAAGCTCCTTTCCCTGTAATGATTTCACCAATTATAGAGAAAGCAATGCCCAGCTGGGCTAATCTTCCAACAAAAAGCTCATTTGCTTTGGTGAATCCAAATAGAGGACCTGCAATTATAATAAATCCATGTTAAAATAACATAGAACTCAACAATACATTAAAAAAATCTGCAACTATATACTATAGAACAATTTGACCTTTAGAGTGACCAAACTTGAACTTTAAAGGCTCAGACAAATGTTTTTATTATCATACTATATCTGATTATCATAACAAGGTTATTTGTTGACTGGATTGAAAATGATGAAATCAACTTTTAGTTTGAACCCAGAACATTAGTTATTCAACTAATTAATAGTCAATTAACCAGCTAACACATACATAATTGAGAAAGTGATAGACAATGATATTAGAGAAAGTGTCCAAATTCGAAGTTTATGGACTAAAGTTGACCAATTTCATATTTTAAGAGGTAAAGTATCCAAAAATTAAGTTTAAGAACTAAGTGGGATCGCATGGACAATTTAAAGTTCCAAAGTCTAATAATTAAGAATGCTAAATCATTTTACGTTGAACCCAAATAAATTTTTTGTCCAATAAAGAGAAATTAAGCAAAACACACAAGATGTTTTTTTTTTTTTAAAAAAAGCATGTGTATCTTAAGTGAAAAAAATTACTATGCTCATATTGCCCCAAAAATTATTCGAGGTATATATAAAAGGTAATAGGTTAGAGAGTGCCCTTTACCTCCTTCACGGAGCCCTAATGCACTCCTCAACCCTTTGCCAGGAGGAACAACGGCTCCCTCAATTCCAGGAGCATCATCCACAAAACGACCTCTGTCACCCAAAGCTCCTATTGCTCCAAGTAGATTAAAGAGGATGAAGAACAGAAGAAGAGGCTCAGCCTCATAAATTGGAATCCCAGTTTCCAAGTTCAGTTGTGCCAAAATTCCTTTCCCTGTTATAGCTTCTCCCAATATGGATGCCTGTTGATCAATTGTCAGCAACTTAAGAGTAAAAACCAAATTGTCGAGTACTAAGGTGGAAAATTAAAGCAAAAGATCAAACGACATTTTTCTCATAGTGTAGATGAATTCTCTTGTACAGTTTTTCTTAACATGAACCGTGAAAATGCTGAAGTTTGTCCATGACATCATCTAACTCTTGTACAGTTTGACCAAGGGCTCCTTGAAACACAAAACCATTCTAGTTCTTCACCAAAAATTTGGGATTGTATTACAATTTAATTAACTCATTTCACTAATTTAGCAAAATTGTGTAAACACGGTCATGGAAGTTCTAAATCTTTGGAAACCTCTTAATTTACTTTATTAATCTTACAGAAGTAAAAAAAAAAAAATAATTCGTATATTATCTATTATTCAAATATCTTTTAATTTATATTTGTATACACTGACTATGTATATACTGATACCCTTAAGTACATGCAACATATTTAAAAAATGAAGTTTATATTTAATTGAGATTATGTGGTCTGCATTCAAAAGTACTAGTGTATGCATTGTTAATATATACATAATTAATCATACTCTATAACTGTTATCTAATATTTCACAACCACAAAAATTTGCCATGTTTATCTAATATTTCACAACCACAGAAATTTGCCATGTTATCTAATGGCCACAGAATGTTGCCACGTGTCTTATATTTACAGCAAATTGATGAGCTTATGCCTACTAGGTTAAACAAAAAATGTGTCAAAAACTCATGAAGTCCAATAAACATATACTTACAGCAAATCCAAGCATAGCGACACGACCCACAAATAGTTCATTTTCCTTGGTGAATCCAATTCCACCAGAAGTGCCAAAAATCCCATCCTCAACTTTTTCCTTTGGCTTGGTAGCAGCTGCAGGCTGTCACGACCAAAAATAAAAAGGCAAGAAAGCTTAGAAATGGCCAAAATGCAATACTAGGAATAATAAGTAGAAACCTAGCTTGGTACCAAAAAAAAAACATGAATACCTTCTTGGCAGGAGCCTTGGTTTTTGACTTGAAGACTGCAACGGTTGTAAGAGGGCAATATGAAGAGGAAGATGAAGTGGGAAGAGGGGAAAAGAACAAATGAGAGATTGGTTTTGGTCTAATCCTTTGAAGCAATGGCTCTGATCTCTTGAGGTCACCTGCATGGCTAGAAGGGACACTAGCAGTTAGCAACATTGCTTGAGCCATGGCTTTTTCCTGTGATGATTTTGCAAATGTTCAATGAATTTTGTTTCCTCTGAATACAATATGATAAAGTACCTTTATATTGAGTGACTAATATAAGTGAAGGTGTGTGTCTGAGAAAGGTTTTAAATCAGGAGATGAGGATAGGATGCCAAAGTTGTGAAAGGTGAATAAGGTGACCACGTCCCTATGTATAATTTATGCTCTTTGAGGCATGGCCTGTGTTTGGGCAGTCTGTGTTCATGTACACACATCATATGGACTAAAGACTAAAGCAAAATCAATTAAAATCAGATTATCTTCTAACCATACACATATTTTTCACATACAGTGGTTTTATTTTCTTTTCTTTTCTTTTTTTTATAGAAGAAATGAGGTTTATCAAAAAGATTGCTAGAAATTATTCAAACACATTTTATTGGACAGAATTTGGAGGAGAATTTCAAAAGACTTAAGGAGATTGGTGAATTTTGCATTCTGACCTAAGTTAAGTTATGCACAACCTTATTGGTTTTTTTTTTTTTTTTGTAATCCAATTTACATTAATAAATATGTTGATCTAATATATCAAAAAAGCGGTTGTTAATTAAGATGGATAATAAGTTGGCAATTACCCTAAACAATTACAAGTTCTAGCAAAGCCGATCAACCTTCCTATCAATTTATCCATCTTAATTATTCATTTCTATCTTCACAATTGTTGAATATTAAATTGCATATAAATAACAAGCGTTCCATGAATTTCTTATCTGTTATTGAGGTCAACAGTAATAAATCCTATCAAAGCAACTAACGTAACTATATATTAAAATAAAAAAAAAAGTTTGAATGGAAGAAAATAATCTGCTGGTTAAATGACTCCAATTTGTTAATTGACCATCAATAATCAGAATTATCAAATATTACTTTTACATATAGCTTGACCTTGGAGTGATTGCATGACAATAATAGATCGGATGAACTTGACATGTATAAGCTTGTCTTATTGATTAAACAGGTTTTTGGGTCAATTAACGAGTTGGGATTACATTTTAACCCAAAACTCTTGCCTTATAAATGTCAATTAAGGGGTGCTTTCAAAATATTTAGGGAGAATTTACATGTTCATTATCAAAATTAATAACTTCAGAAGTAAAAGAAAGAAACTACTTAGTCTTCTTCTTTGTCTTGATGGAACGTTGCAGCTTTGATAGTCTTATTTGTTTGTATTTTCTAACTATTGCCGTAAACAAGTCGGACCTACCTTATTCTACAGCTGGCAACGTGTGGAATGCTGCCGCTCAGAAAAACAAATTTTTTTAAAAAAAAAAGTGGAATCTAGAAAATTCTTGAAACTTCACATAGAATTTTGTCGTGGCACCAGAAAAAATACAAATAGAAACCCCACATAGAGGTTTCTGTGCGTGGCACATGTCAAAGTGGTCAAAAATCATTTTCTATGGTATAAACCTATGATACGTGGAATATGCAGAGAATCAGGAGGTAGTATAAAACATTTTCTTGGGTTATAATGCACTGGACAATTAAGAGCCCATTTCGATTGTATTTTTTGGAAAATTTTTGAAAAAAAATTACAGTGAGTACCAGTGGCGGAGCCACATGGAAGCAAGTGGAGTCAATTGACCCCACTTAACTTTGAAAAAAATTAGTTTTTAGGGTTAGAAAATTAGAAAATTTTAAAGTCACATTTTATTTGACCTCATTAAATTTTAACAAATTCTCTTTTCTATATATATTGAACCCCAAACGATTGAAAATTCATAATTGTTACTATCACATGAATTTTGAATTTATTTCAAATTATTTATGAAAGTTATTTCAATAATAAATTCTTCCAAATTTTCCAAAAACAAGGAATAAGCTTTCTTGAGTGGAGTGGTAAAGCCAATTCTTTCTAATGCACACTTCCAAAGTTTCCAAAAACAAGGAATGAACTTTCTTGAGTGGAGTGGTAAAACCAACTTAAAAGTTTTCAAAAACAAGAAATTTTCAAGTGGATGCTAAATTTTCTATTTATGTTACGAAGTTAGGTTATTATGATTTTTATTTATAACAGACTAAAGATAAGTTTCTTAAAAGAAACCCGTAGAAGATCAAGTTGATGATAGTTCACAAAATGTTTAAAAGAAAACATCAAGAACTTCATTTACTCATATTGAAAATGATGTATTTAACAAAATTGATAATTAATTGATTTTGCAATGTTTTTAGAAGATGAGTGCTTGTAGGTCAATGAAAATTGATATTATTAAAAAAATAATAAAGTACTTATAGGGTACAATTATAAATGTTTTGCAAATTTATTATTTTTAGTACATGTTTAACCTATCATTAGGATAGTATTGTAAATCAAATCATACTGGACGATTTCTAGCAATTTGTCAATGAAACTTGCTTTTTATCCCCAAAAAAAATCTGTAAGGATTTTTTACTTTTTATTCTTATATTTTGATTTTTGCTTTGTAAAAGTTTTAACGTATTATAAAAAAAATAAGTTTTTTGTACTAAAATTTGACCCCACTTACTGTGGAGTCTTGGCTCCACCACTGATTGTAACATTTTTTTTTTATAAAATATGATGTATATAAGATAAAAAGATATATGGCTCAAAAATATGAAAAAAAAAAATTTTAATATTCACAAGGCAATAGTAAGGGAGGTGGAAGAGTACAGACGCGTTTTCGTCTACTTTCAATCTTCAGTTTCAGTTTATTTATTATTGTTTCGATTGGAATCGGATGTAGCTTCAGCAGTCAGACTAGTCTTGTGCAAAGCGCTGGAAAAAGGATGGTGCAATGTCCGAATACAACTCCAAAACAAGGAAGTGCCAAGACAAATCAAGCATGGTAGATCATCGGATGGCAGACTGGCAACGATCCTAGAGGATATCTTTTGCTTAATGTTGTTGTTTCGAATGTGCTCTTTTTGCTTAGATAGTAATGATAATAGTAATACTATTGCTAATGTTAGCTCATATGCCTTAGGCATTTTGATGGATGAGGAAGGATCTTTTCCTCTGTGTTGCTGAACACAAGTTGTACAGCTTGACGAGCCGTTGCTCGAATTGTAAAGTCATCTTTTAGATCAATACAAGTAATCTAACGTTTCGAGAAAAAAAAAAAAGAAGTGATAGTGCCCAAATTGGGGGATAATGAGTTTTGGGTAATAGAAGACCCAAAAGTGGGTACTGAACAAACTCATAGTAGTACATCAAACAATATTAGTGGGTGTCATTACCCTCTCAATTCCACTGAAGAGTTAAAAACAAAAAAAAAAAAAAAACCCAACCAATTGGGTGGTTAGAACAACTAGCAAAAGTCACAAACATGTTATATTAATTACAACTTGGTGCATTAAGTACAAAAGAAAGTCAAACAACACATGCTTCGACGTAGACTAATTTTAGCACACTTCATTGTGATTAACTACTGTCGCACATCAAAGAAGTTAACTTTCTCCCAACACAAGTTGGCTCAATTAGCAAGCACAAACCACTTTTTCCCAAAAGATAGTATATTCAAATCCCATCGATGTGAGAGCTGTGTTAGTGGACGATCTATAAAAATCTCTATAAGTGATCTATTATCATGGATTACTTAATTTCCTATAAGCACACACGCCGTGCGAAACTAGCATGGCATTCAAGAGTTTTACAAATGCAATACAAGTTTTTCTTAGTCTCCGATACAACTAGCATGACAAGTTGCTCATTATTATACTATAACTAGTCCATCATATGTTACGTCAAACATTCTTATTATAGTAAGACTAGGGAATTACTTTTCGTGCAAGGCGTGGGAGTGATAGACTTGTTGAGAAGGCAAATTTGTCTGTTGATTGTGTAGTGAATATTTTCTATTGAATCATATCTTTAGGCTAACATTTTCTACCGAATAATAACTATAGCAATGCGATGCGATGCGATGCGATGCGAAGACACACTAAAAGCCATAAATCAATATATCATGATGCATGCTCCATAGAGAGTCATAGATTACAAATACACAGAACTCGATACTTAACCTAATATAGGATACTTGGTATATTGATGTAGAAAAATGAAAATAAACATCGTCAGTGAGTTGATTAACCAAAGTCCAAGTTAAATGGACTTGCCTACAATAAACCAAATACACAATTTGAACACTTAAAATAAGACATGAATAGGGAATGTAACTTGAACTAACTATCAGAGGCCGTAAACCTCAAAAGATTGATATTCGGAGTTTTATATATATTTTTATATAATAAAAGTCTATTGCTAATTTGTGGTAGCAATTAAGCCGTTGCTAGGATGTCCAAAATAAGAGCAATTAAGCAGTTGCTGTGAGATCGAAGTAAGAGAGTCATGCTGCTTATCTCGACAAAGAAGTTGGAAACTTGGGAAGGCCACTGAGCAAGGTCTTTTATAGGAGCCCCGAAAGTAAGAAATTATTTTATTCTCATTAGTAAACATCTTGAAATAAAGAAAACACATCAACAATAAAGTCCACTAAAGGAATAGTTCCTTCATCAAGTACTAAGTACAATTTTTTTTCTTTTTATGAAGTACCAATTAGAACTTATTGTAGCATAAGAGAACAAATGGCTGGCTTCCATGTTATGTTGTAAAATTTGAAGCTTCAATTCTCTAAACTAAACTACTAAAACTCAAGATATGCAAACAGAAGGACTATCATTAGCATATATTGTTGTCTTCTATATGTGCTTAAAAAGAAACCAAAACAGCAAAGGATAGCAATAAAGACCAATTTAGGCTCTGTCTTCTTTAAAAATGTAAATCAACATAACTAAAGATTTTGCTAATTTTTTACTACATGTTGACATCATCTCTCTTCTGATATACCATAGTGCAGATTATCCAAACGTGAATGTTGAAGATCCTGCAATTTTTCAAAACTGATATTTGCACGTACTAAAATGCTATCAAAATCCTCCAACCCAGCCAACAAAGCATGGCTGATATTCGAAGTTGACCAGAAGTTGTAGTGTCAAAGCCTAAAGTGCCTCAGAGATGTTCATGCGATACCCATTGAAGCACAACATTATAGCATCAGGGTAATTAAAGAGAAGTCCATGTCCATGTGTAGAACCAGAGAAATTAATATAATAAAAACAATTGCAAAATGATTGAAGAGTGAGATATGTTAAAGTCATTGTTCCCCCAGTTAGGATCCATCCATTGAATAATTCCCTTCCAAAGAAGCAAGATATTGAACTTAGTAGTGCTTATCTGTGCCAAAAATTAATCAGTGTATGACCAACACCAACTTTCTAAAGCCAAAATTGAATCAAAAACCAAATTATATCAAACAATTCATGATTGACTGCAGATTCTACTTATTGAGCCCAAAACATGTGGAAAATTATTACCAAAATAGTAGGAGCTAGGAAAATATTCTTTAACTGGTCTTTGGTCGTAACCACGATAGTCACTAATAAGACAAATGCAGTAAAAGTCAAAAATTATGTTTCATAACAGATAATTGCTGCATAAAATTTCTTGGTTCCTTTTGGATTAATGAAATAGATGTTTCTAGGTCTATCAACGTATTGTTTCCAATGGCATTCATCCACCAATAAATCAACATACCACAAGATTGAAACAAAAACAATCGAGTAATTAAAAGATACAGAGAAGGTACAAGCAATGATCAATCAGGCTCAGATTTGTAAAAAGAGGAGGCAAAATGGAGGGAGGCACCACTGTGGCTGCAAATTCCTAGTTACATATGCAAATGTGTCCCATCTCATCCCACATGCAATCTAGGTTGTCGAGCCAAGAAATGGGCTCCAATTGACCTCTATGCATTTCCCTATCAATAACTCAAGAAAAGATTTTCATTGTCATTGCCTGGAAATATACACAAACCTCAATGCCCAAAAGCAAAAAGGCATCAGTAAATATGATTATACAGCAAAGCAGCAGTAGAAACAAAGAATTAAGTTGGTGATGAAGCAAGTATTGCTATCTCAGCAGATTTTTCAGAAATAATCTCCAATCCAAACGAGCCTTATTTGATAACATTTCCAGTTTTTTATTTCTACAAAGGGTTGTTAATTTCTTTCTTTTTTAAAAAAATTGTTGAAATCATAGGAATAAAAACAGAGAGCAGCAACAACCCTTTAGAAACTGCCCAGCTCTCTTCTGTCTCATTCACTTTTTTCTTGAATTATGAAGAATATAGTGCTCCAACTTTAATAAAAGTTCACAGTGGAATTTTTTTTGCTCCACAATACTGGCAGTCGACTGTAGAAGGCAATGTATTTGACTTGTTATTATGAAACCAGTGCATGAATCCTTTCAAGTATTCATTTACCTATATGAATGTACATCAGAATAACAATAGCAAATACCAGAATAAGAAAACACACGAAACTATTTGAAAAAGTAAAATTGAACTGAATACCCCTCTCTTAGCTCTATCGCTCTTAGTCAAATGACACAAATGTCCAGTTTAAATGACATTGCAGATTGAGGCTTCTTAGGGGCTTACAAGTATGGCCACTAAAAAAATAAAATGCCAACCCAAAAACGTGTTTACTAAAATTCAAACTAATATAGAAAACATTAGCATCTAAATGAAATGAGGTGAATACTACAAGCTTAGAACATGAGTTTAGGAGTTGAAGCAGCCTACATGCCATATTCATGAGAAGGAGCATCATAATCATAGCTAGTGACAATAAATGGTCCACCAACAATCCTGCAAAGTTTGTTCCTCCGTGATACTGCCATAAAAACAAGAAACTAAGAAGACAATCACAACTTCAGTAATTTAGTAGGAATTTGAGCAAGAATAATTTTTAAAGCACTAAACTTTACATGTAATAGCTAATAACAAAAGCCCTTTTTACAATAAATTTTGCAATAGAAAATGCCAAGTTTTTGGCCGAAAGGTAAGGTACCACACCTTTGAATTTAGTAAACCTACAAAAGAACAGACCAAAATAGAGTCACTTTCCTATTTAAAACTCCAAGAATTATGTGTAACTCCTTACAAAAAAGCAATAACTCACCAGCTAGTCTAGGCTTCTGTCCACATCTTGGCTTTATAAGCCTTATTTGGGGAGTAGCAATCGCAGTAGAAGCCATTGCATGTATTTATTCGGGCAGAAGTACAATAGACATACTATAAGAATATTTATTATTCACTGCTTCTTGAACATACTATAAGGACATATAAAAGTACAAGCTACACTTGTGCTGACCTGATACAACATGAAAAATCTTATTTTATACATATCGTACTATTTAAATAAATAATCCCCATTAATTTTGGATTTCACATCATCTGCATCCTAAATGAAACATAAGCTAAACTCAATGCTAAGCATATAAACTCATAGGAAATGTCTAATATGTCCTTGCACAGTTCTACTGTGCATCTTCAACATCCTTAAATAAAAAGACCATCCTCAAGATGCATAACAAACAAAGAAAAACCAGCACAAAAATAGGAAGTTAGATATAAGAGACTCTTCCAGTTTAGCATAATTTAACGCAGAATTAATCATATGCAATAAAGCTCATTAAGGGAGAAATAAATTAAAACCAGATATTTCTTCTTTTTTTTTTCCTTAAAAGAGCTAGTATATGGACATAAGTTCGAGAAGGCAAACTTACGGGTTTGTGAATATGCATATCTGATTCATGAGCATCGCTTCTGATAGAATTACCATTGTAGTTTATAAAAAGTTAGGGGATACTTTCTTAACTGCAACAAATTTTTCAAAATAACAATACTAATAAGAAAAGTAGAACAAGGACAGTTTACTTGAACAATAAATCTTCTTTTTTTTCTTTTACAAAAAAATAAAAAGGAAGGTAGGAAGGAGAGGTAGAGGGGAAAACATACAGAGCACTTGCTTCAATTCAAGAAAGGTATGGTCAAAGGAAAATTGAATTGGTAGAATTCAATCAATTCAAACAGTAGTATGATGTGATAGAATGCATAATTGAAAATCTCAAATACATAAAAATAAAATACTCAGAAAGAAGTTGTAAAAAAGAATTTAACTTCCTTAGTTTCACATGGTGAGATTTTCTATATACTCTAACATAGTAAAAGAGTGCGAAAAATATAGTGAAAAAAAAATTAAAAGAAGAAAAAAGAAATGATGTTCAAATCATTAAACTCCAAAATTTTAAGAAAAACTAAGACTAATATCTACCAAAAGTAGTCCAACTTAATAGCTACAATTTAAGTATTCACGAAGTCAAAATATCCAAACAAAAGAAAGCCAAAGGTTTACCTCTAAATTTCTTGGTAAAGGTGTTTGAATACTATACCATGAACACCAGAAATTTAGAATTCTAAGCATTAGAAACAAAGAAAACCTGATAGTAGCAAAACCAACAAAATAAATACCTATTCTGCAGGTACCACATTTCATGGTATGACAATAAAGTAAAAATTTCTTTTAGAAACAAGAAACACATATGACCTTGCAAATTTTTCTTGTAGGAGTATATGCTTAAGACGGATATCAAGGTGATGCGTGTATCTTATCAGAAGTAGATGTAAAAGCCTGAAGCAAGCTACTTCCTTCTCCCAAGCTCATTGGGTTCCTGTTTATCTCCTATTCCATCTCCTGTTTCTTTGCTTCCTGCACGTCCAAAATATCAATAAGGAAAAATATCAACCTTTTTTTTTCCAAAATCAAGAAAGCAAAATCAAGAACATAATCACAAAATCAAGCCCTTTTTGAAAAAAACCAATAAAAAAGTAAGCCTTTTTCTGCAAGAGGAGAACCCATTGAAAAATTGAAATTTTTTTGTTCAAAAAAGAAACCAACAACAAAATAAAAAATTTGAAAAAATGGAGACCCAATAGGCATTAGAAACCACAAAGAAATGAGAAACAAAAATTACACATTACAATCACAGGGGTAGACAAAATTTGTAAGCTAAAAAATAACAGGGAGATTAAAAGGGGTGAGTATCGCATCTCCAAAGGTTGAGGGGAGAAAGGAACCAGATTTCTCGGTCTTTTTTTGTATGTCTCCTACCCTTTTCCGATCCTCCTAGATCCATGCAAATTGAAATCAAAGAAGGGAGGAAGAAGACTATATAAATTTGCAAGTTCAAAAACATGCTAGCATACACCAAAAATTTGCAGAGAAGCAGAGCTACAGATAGCAACATAAAGAGCCTCCAATCGTTTAGAAAAAACTTAACAAAACTAAATTTCACAAAAAAAAAATACCAACCTAGAAATCAGATCAGAAGACCAAATGATGAATACACAAACACAAAATAGAAAAACAAAGAGCTACTGAGAAGAAAACTAAGGATTAAAAGTGTGAATGGTAAAATTACGTCTTTCAAAAGAGCAAATAGAAAATATCTAGATTTGTTGATTTTGATCCCTATCTTTTAATGTTTACAAAACAATGGATAATACTAATATCTCTTCAAGAAATATTTTCAATTATGAAGCAAATCAGATTCAAAGATCAAGTGCAATTGAAAGGGACAAAGGCTGCTGAAAGCTGTCGGGCGCTTGGATCAGACGTCCGATAATCAGTGCGCAACTTCGGACACATGAAGAACTCCACCACCGGATGTCCAAAGGAAATAAGACATTTCCCCTGACTCACTGACGTCGATTGGACGCAAGCATCGGACGTCCGATAGGATCGTTCAAATTCGACGAAAGCTGTCGGACGCTCACAAAAACAATACCGGACGTCCGATAAAATTGAGATATTCCTTCTAACTCATTGTTTACTTTCGGACGCAAGCACCGGACGTCCGATAGAATTGAAGAAGATTTTTCAAACTCACTACCTGCTGTCGGACGCATACTTCGGATGTACCGGACGTTCGATACTCCAACGGCTAGTTGACTCTTCAGCTACTTTCTATCCGTTGGAAGCATTAATGAAGTACTTTTTTGGTCTCCTATAAATAGAGCATGGTCAGAAACTTCAAATAATTTTTGCACACTGAAGATACAAAAGATCTAGACTAGTTTTAGTGATAAAACACTCTCCAAGGAAGATTTGTAATCTTAGTGGTGTGAGGTTCATTGTAAGTTTTTCATTTGTAAGTGAATACTTCATGAGTGTAGCTCTGTGAGGGTTGTCCTGAGAGATAGTAAAACTTTCTATCTTGACCGAGTGAAACTTGGGGCAAGGAGGAAGTGAGCCTTCCTTTATACATAAGAGTGATTGTAATTCATCAATTTGAAGAAACTTGTTTGAATTAATCTACAAGCTCAAGGGGAGTTGGGTAGTTAATTGGTTCGCTATTCTTTCTCTTTTACTTACTGTCTTACTATATAAATTGCTCATCTCTTCTACTCACAAGCACTTGTGCTTTCTCATTAATTGCTTCATTGTGTGGTCTTTTAGAAAAAGAGGGCGAGTACTCAAAAAGTGACTCATAACTTGGCCAATTTTTTTAAACTACCTAATTCACCCCCCTCTTAGGTTGTTTTCGATCCTTACAAGATTGTTGAATTATCGAGGTAATATTTTATTTGCATCGTAAACACATTTTCTAATTCACATTTTTATATTTTCATCTACTTTTTTATCTTACATACATCACATCACAAAAAATATTATAATAATTATTTTAAATAATACTCTATCCAAATACAAGTGATAAATAGTCTAGCCAAAGAGCATCTCGAAGGACAAAGGTGTAATTAAAGCTTGAACAACACTATTCCTTGATTGAACTTTTCCATCTTATCAACATAAGTAGATAACGTGCCAAAGCTTTGGTCGTTCTACACGTGATTTCGTCGTCCTCATGTGGCCATCATATTCGTTCCTTTTTTTTTTTGGCGCATTGCGCTGGTCAAACTCTTTCTTTTCTCTCTATTCCGTAGCAAGGTTTTTGCCTCTCTCAATTTCTCTCTCCTTTCCTCTAGGGTTACGTACATCCTCATACTTTGTCCATTCGCTCCTCCTCCTCCTCCGCCGACACACTGTCTCCCTCTCCTCTATCGGCTTCTTTTCTACCCAGCATCAGAGGTTCATTTTCTCCCACTGGCCCTGGGATTCCCCTTTCGCCTCCTTCTGCTTCAAGTTCAGCCTCGTTGTTCCCTTTTTTTTTTATACCATTTCTCCTCCACCGCCACACTTTCTTCCTCTCGTTTATCTTTCAGCCTTTGGGATGCCTTTCAATTCCATAGCAAGATCCTCGCCATCATCGGCATCTCTCACTGCCTTTCCTCCCTAGATCTCCAAACCCTCCGGACCCAGACCCTCGCCCTTTATAGGCTCGACTCCTCTAGATCTCCAGACCATCCTTGCTTGGAGGAAACAGAGAAAGAGAACAATTAAAGTATCTTTCTTTTCCCTTTTTCCTAACCCTAACGTGACCCGCCTTTCATCCCCGCCGCTCTTCCTCACACTTCCTCTCCCTTCCCTGCCCTTTCCTCTCCCTATCCCATCTTACTACGTACAGTTTACTTCTTTATTCACCGACACCCAAATTCGAGTATAATCCTCCTCTGCCGTCCAAAACAACCTGCGGGAAGTTGGATAAAGGTTTGTCTTTTTTTTTCCTCAATCGGTTTTTCATACTCTGTTGTCTTATCTTACGAGGTAATGGGTCTGGATTTGAAGCAGGTGCATCAACGATTGTAAGATTTTTCTTGGTAGGGTCTTGTCATCAGATGCGTAAAAGGAGAGACGGGGTTTAGTAGCTGTTTCAGTGCATTTGGTTCTTGCAAGGGACAAATAAAGCACATATGCCATGAGGTAAGAACCAAGAATATTTCAATTTTTAGTTTAGGCTTGAATGGAGGTTTTTTCCAATTATTGCTAAATTTGAGCATGGTGATAATTTTGTTGATTGGATTTAACATTCTTGTTGAAAGTGAAATACTCTATAAGCCATTTCTGTTTTCTTGAGGGATTTGCGTGTTGTACGCATGAAAATGAGAGGTATTAATGAGTGAAAAGGGATTTGCCATGAAATTTTTTGTTAGTTATCATCTGCTAAAGCAAATGTCTCCAAACTTGAACTACAAATTAGGCTGTTAATATCATGCTCAAAACTTTAACAGTTTACGAATAAGCAATTGAACCTGAATTTATGTTTCCCGATTTCCAATTTTCAACTCTAGATATTCCCCAGGCAATCACAACCTTCAAGCTTCTCATGATAACTATGCGTCCTTAGGAAACATCTGTTTTTTTTTAACTTGATAAGTGGAGCCGATCCATGTATTCTTAAGGTAGCTATGTTACCCAGTTTAGAGTTGTTTGGTTCAGAAAAAGTTAACATCAGAAAAAGCTCCAAAGTCAGGTTTCAGTTTGAGCTTAATCTAAGCGGGACATAAGTGCCTTTAGCTGCTCACAACTTAGATAACAGTTTCAGTTCAAAGATATAAGAACCTGAATTTTTTTTGTGAGATTTATGCTGCATATTTTAGGATGGGTGTTATGGTTTTTATCTAAATAGTGCATATACTAATCTACAACTCTTTTCCATGATTTTGTATGTGATCACTTCTGATTCTCTGGTTTTCTATCTGCTTCTGCATGGTTAGAGCTTGCTACCAGCAATGTCAGGCTATTCCCATACAACTCTTTGAGGTCAGCAACAGGACACTTTCTCTCCTCAAACTAGAATAGGAGGCGGCGATTTTGGAGTAGTATACAGGGTATGATCAATCTTAGTTTGTGTGTCTACATAAGTTTTACTGTTATGGCTACTTTGCTTCGGAGAGTAATATAGAGGAGAGAAATGAGGAACTAAGCTATTATGGTACCTTACCAATATCATTCTTATGTTCAATCCTCCTCAATTTGTTAGCTCTTCATAGAGGCTCTTATCCAGTTTTTTGTACTATTACCTGCTTGCATCTCACATTAAAATTACTTGTTAGAGAATGAAACATGGTGCAATGATATTGACATATGTGTAATTCCTTATGATCTGGTGGATTAAAACTTCTGTTGGCTATTGAATAAGATGAGTAAATTTCTTATATCAAGAATTCAACAAGAATGAAACAGGCAGACCTTGATAATTGTCTACTATATGATGGTTTATATTTGTAGGTATGCATTCAAGTGTCATCGAAAATCTGGAGCTGGAAGGGACATTGTCTACCCCATTGAATTCAATTGCATTTCATCTCATATAAGTGTTGCATATACATTTATCCATAATAAAGAGATTATTGTTCAACAGTCATTCATTGGAAGTTGGCTACTATGGCATTTTTTTTTTTCAAGTTTTGTTAAGAAAGAAAATCAATGCTAAGATATTTCACTAGTGGAGCTATCTTTTCTTGATTTATTTTATGTTGAATGATTGAGTTGGATCTATTACAATTTTCTATTGATTGAATATCTTTAGCCTCTTCCCGTAATCTATCTCAAAACTGATTTAAATATGCAGCTATGGTACATTTGCTACTGGGGGTTGTGATGGTTATGTTAGTGTGTGGGATGGAAACAACAAAAAAAGGCTGTATCAGGTACTTTTTCCACACTGAATTTGAAATGTCTTCAACTTCATGAGGACAATGCTCACTTTAGTACAAACATTTATGTTTTTCTTTCTTTTTTTCAGTCTCATTCAACTTACAGTACTCAAAATACCCAGCAAGCCGCGTTGAAGATGTTGAGGGAAAATAAGGACCGATTTGACTTAGTAATTAGGGATGTTCATATGCTTGACATGGATGGCTATAAGCTTTTGGAGCTTGTTGGACTTGAAATGGACCTTCCTGTCATGAGTAAGCAAACAAACTTTCTCTTCTATGTCATTCGAGAATGTTATGATTACTCCTTTCTGGAGTGCATTTGGGAACAGGAAGCATGTCATTTGACTTATCTGCATTGTTTTGGCATTATTTGCTCAAATGCGTAAAGTAAAAACGTTTTACTATTTTGTCTTTCAAAATATATGCATATTGAGCGTTTGGGCATTATGTTATAGAAACCCTTTGATCATTCCATATGAATTTCTAATAATTCCTTGAATTCTGCCAGTGTTATCAGCAAACAGTGATCCCAAGCTTGTAATAAAAGGGGTCATGCATGGTGCATGTGACTTTGGTGAAACTTGTTCGAATTAAGGAGCTGAGGAATATTTGGCAACATGTTATCAGGAAAAAGAAGTTTGATACCAAGAAACAAGGCAAGTCTACTTATGAAGACAAGGCTGTTCAGGGAAATAGAGATGTCTGTCACGGGCATCAGAATACAGGTAACAGAGATCAGAATGGGAAACTTAATAAAAAGAGGAAGGATGAAGAAGATGAGAGTGAAGATGACGGACATGATCATGAAGATCCAGCAACACAGATCCAGCCTAACTTTGTTATTTTGTTACTAGTATGGTTTCTTTTGGACCTTATGCATCAAGAATTGCATGTTAATTATTCTATTCATCTATCTTCTATAGTCCTGTTCCACAACATCATGACATTGTTACTTTATATTCCATTATCTTGAAAGCAAGCTAATCTTTGCTTCAACAAATTTTACCTGCAGGTTGATAATATGATTATCAGGAAGAGGATTCATGTTCGCGTACAGCATGTTCAGCCTTCTTGATGCAATGAGGAAATCAAGCATAGAACAGAAAAAATGATGAATTGAAGGCTGCAGCAAAGGCAAGAGGTGAGGTCAACAATACTGAGAGGCAACCTGAAGGCCCCAAACTAGGTTTCATGGTAGAAGGTGCAACTTTGGAGACTGTAACTCCAATTCCATATAATGTGGTCAATGATCTCAAAGGGGGTTACTAAGTTTGTACTGTGTTGGAGTTCTATCTGTTTGTTTATTGCTTAAACAATTGAAGACTAGAAAATCTGTTTTTCCCCCTCATAGCCTTCAAAATAGTGCGGATTTGGTATTTTTGTAATATTAGTAGAGGCATTGGCCATTGAGTTTTGTGTTTAATGAAAGTAATGTTGACAAAATGATCATGCGGTACCTGTTTCCAACAATTTTTGTTTACGTGCAATGTCAATTTTGTTGCCCCTGACTTGAGTGTGTGTTTTCTACGCGGGATATGTCGTAGCTTCTGTGGATGAGCAATTTGGAAGTTCTTTGATATAACAATGTGGTTTACAGAAGCGTTGTTTTTGTCTTTATAGATTATTTTTGGAAACAAAGTTCTTTATACAAATATGAATGGTGTATAATCTCCACAAGAATGAGTTAATTGAATGGCTGCTTGGGTTTTCTACTAGGAAAGATTAAGGTAAGTGGAGTAGGGAGACCAAAGCAATGGCTATGATGTTGCACTTGAGACGTAGACACAATTTATTGCCATTTCTCTTGCAAATGGTTTTCATATGCAAAACAAAGTATGGAACAGACATAACTCCATAGACTACCTGTTTAAGGATCCATTCCTTTTAGATTTTACTAATAATTGGCATACTTTTTCTGCATAAATTACAATTTTTATTACTTCATATATTTTATTTTCCGTTGTATACAAAAGTTGGCAGGGCATTTTACATTTCCATCGCGCGAAGCGCGTTTATGCCTCCTAGTCTAATTAATACATGTATAGACACAAGGAACAACCTGTGTTTTTAAACTCAGACCGGATCGGCCGGTCCGACCGGTTGAACCGGGAACCGGCCAAGTGTCCGTTCCGAGCTATCTTAAAAACTCGGATTGGTCAAGACTCGGTCAAACCCCGGTTTTGACCAGGTTTAACCGGAAACCTGAAGAACTCGTACGAACCGGGTTTTTCTTATTCTCCATTTTTAAATTCTTTTTTACCCTTCCTGACCTCTTAACCCCAAATCCTTGTGAGCTCTCCCTTCTCCGCAAATCCATTTTCACTCTTTGACTTCAATTCAAGCATGAAAAATCAATGTTTTACCCCTTTTTTAAAATAAGATATAATCTTAGATCTTGTATTCAAAAGAAAAAAAAAGACCCAAAAATGCAAAAAAAAGCGTGGAGAAGAGAACAGTTTGCAGAAATCAGATAAAAGGATGATATTTCATGGGTTTGAGAACAAATAACTAATAAAATAAGAATGAAAATGAAATTAAAAAAAAGATGAAGAAGAAGAAAGGAGTTGCAGCATGGCGTGGAAGATGAAGAAAGGAGTTGCAGGAAGATGAAATGACACCGTCAGGAGTAGAGGAAGAAATGAGAGATGTGGCGTGGGGTCAAACTTCAAAGCACTTTCATCTGATATAGGATCAAAACATTTTCAATATTATGTTTTGACCCTTAAGTTGTTAAAAACTATTAATATACCTCAAATATTTCATACTTTTTAAATATTGTCCTAAAGTTTGGTGTTATTTTTTAATCAAATCCATAATTTTAATTCTAAACTTGTTAATATTCATTAAATAATATAAATTGCTCCTTGATTATTCTAATTTTTTTGTCTTTTATTGTTAAATACATTTGAAACATTAAACATAGATGAATATACCTTTGTTAATATTAACATGATCTTAGATATTTTAAATATAATATTTTAATTTCTAAATGATTTTTATTTATGACGTCATCCGATTTAACTCCCGGTCGAATCCGGTCGAATCCATTGACCCCTGACCCCTGACCCTGACCGAGTCGATACCCAGTCCGAGTCTGAAAACATAAGGAACAACCTCAAATACTTCCCTCGTTCAGACGGTGCATATAAAGCCCACAATAGTCATTCTAGCCAAGAAACATGCAGCTGCCTCTAGTACGCAACGCTACGCAAGTAGCAGCCACCGAACTAAAAAGACCAAAACACCCCCTATAGGAGCTGATGAAAGCTGATGAAAAAGGTGTGAACAATACCCAAAAAGTCTTCTTATAATACTAGGTGGTCTTTCCCGCGCAAGGCGCAGAGGGTGCATGGGGGCCGTTCTGTTTTGTTGGACATATTACAAAAAAAATTGATCATGAATTGAATGGTAGGTAAAAGTGAATATTTGAAAGAATAGGGGGCGAAAATCGAAAAGTTAATATGGTGAAAATTTTTAAATGATATTATTATTTTTAATGGTAATATTTAATTTTACATAAGAGTTTTAGAAAATAATGGTTTAAAATTGGTGTGATAGTTATTGTTCAAACTTGGGAGGGAATGAAGTAAGTTTTGAAAATGGACTCATGGATTCAATGAACTAAGCAAAAATTGATAGGTTGGAATGTAAAGTTAATATATATATATATATATGTATATATGTATGTATGCATGTTTATTTATTTGTGTTGTTAATTGTAAAATGTAGGAATAAATATGTACTGCACTTTACAACTGTAAAAAATTAAAGTAGTTATTTCAGTTTAAGAAATTATTATTGATGTGGTGGCCTGGTGAGAATTTGTAAGATAAAAGAAGGAACATGGTAGCTACTGTGAAATGAGGAGGAAGCTTAAAATATTAGCTTAAAATATTGTGTTAGCCAAGAATCGGGAATAAATGGTCAAGGGAATGAATTTGTTTGAGGACGTAGTTATCATTATTGTGTGTTAGAAATTTTTGTATAGATATTTGCGAAGCTACAGCTTTTTCTTGCTATATTGTTTTTTGCTAAAGGTGTATTGTCAATGGTTGTTTGTCTTTTTTTTGTAATCTTGGAATCTTTGTTCACATATGTATAGTAGTCTCTTGTTTTTAATTGAGTAGACTTTTTTATAAATTAGACTGGTCAGATGTAATGTGTTTGTGAGAGTTGAAAGTTTTTTATAACTTTAACCTTGTAAGCAAAGAGTTAGTTTGCTTCTACCTGTGTGGTAAGTTTTGTGTTTGTTTGGTGTTTTGTGAAAATTGAGCATAATCGTGTTCACTTACCTATTGTGCGGGATCATTATCCAGATTTGGTGTATCAAATGAATCAAATGGCACTTGATAGGGGATGTGTTTCTAACAATGAAAATCTGGAGAATGTTATTATTGATTGTAGGATTCGTGAAGCTGCTAATGTTGTAGTGGTAAGGAATGAAATATATGAGCTTTTCAAGCGTTTGTATAGGTTTTCTGAGTGGACATCGATTCTTGAACGTGCATTATGTGTTCATGGGAATCTGCCATTTCTGAGGTTGATTGCTAAATGGATGCAAGATGAAGTGCGAGAGGAGGAAGAGGCAATTCGCAGTGCTCTGGAGTTTGAAGCTGAGCAACATGAGCAGGGATTTTAATGGTAAGTAGAACACATTAGATATATATATTACAAAGAGTTGGTCTTTGGTAGATTCCACTCCAACCAATTTTAGTTTAGACTGGTTGGCAGCTTATCTACCCTCAAAAGAGCTAGATAGGTGCATAAAGTGGTTTTCTTAGTTGTCTTTTACAAAAGTTATTATACATATGTTTAGCGGTGTAGATGGAGTCGATACTACACATGCATTCCATTGATACCAAAAGCAGAAATTCTTGTGAGAAGCTTACTGAGATTACTCTTCATCACTTGATTTTGCAGTGCGTTGTTTCTTTGGTGGACTTTCAGTTAGCTTCAGTGAAGTCAGTAAGCAGTCATCCACTCTAGCTTTTGTGGATGCCTCTGCTTGGTTGCTTGGTGTGATTGAGGTTTTTCCAGTGTCTTGTTCATTTTCAATGTGAATTGCTTCTCACTCCTGTTCTGTAGCTGTCCCTTCTTTATCCTTTTGTTGAGTATTGGTCCCTGCTGCTCCTGTTAGTCTGTCACCTTTGTCATTCAGGCAAATTTTGTGAGCAACTATAGCTGTGTATTTTTGAGTTGCAGAAGCTTCGTATCTATAGGGTGCCTTTTTTATGGAGCTGATAATGGTGTTCTCGCTGATGCATTCTTCTATAGCTTTATAAGGAATATTGTTCTGCATTTGTGTAATATATGTTATTTGGATGGTTTATTATGTAATAATAAAATAGACTTTGTTTATAAGGGAAGGCGATAGTTATCATGGTTACCTCTGCCTCTTGTTGTTGGATTTCTGAAATTTTATAAGGGAACAACTGTTGAGCATCTTTTCCATATAGATCAAGTGTGATCTTACGGCCCCAGTCCGCAAAGTCAACAGTTATCCTTGGTCTGATGTGCATAAGAATAATTTGATCAAATAAATGATAAATTGTTAACTAAGGCATAATTGTTATGTGTGTTACCTTGCTGTAACATAGACATGACGTTGACAGGAGAGACATGTAATTTTATGCTCAGGAGTGGTGCGAATAGATTTGTGGCAGAAAGGGCAAGCATAATACCAGAGTTTTTGACTTCTGTCAAGAAGTTTGGTTGTCCCTTGTACCCAAAATGCTTTCTTTTGTATCAAAGAAGACAGTATTCTATTCAGCTTTTGTAGAAATTTTATTTGGATATTTTTATTGTTTCACTAGCTGCATGTATAAATATTTATGAGGTGGTCTTTACCTGTGGGACAGTTACAATGGCACCGATATGGGTTATATCTTCTGCGTCCTGTGGTGGAAGAAGTGTCAGTGGGTTCTGATATGTTCTTTCAGTAATCATCCTTGTGATTGCTTCATTATTTTCAGCTGCCCTGTTGTTGTAGTTTAAGTCTTGCTATCATTATCGTAATTCGCAACTGAAATGTATTTTCTTAATTTATTGAGTACTTACCATTGCCTCAGAGGTGGACCTTTTTCTACTGGTCGGTTGATTAGGATGCAGGAAGCAAATTTTGTTGAAAGAGTCAATGCTGCAATTAGGCTTATTAGTTTTGGTTAAAATACGTAAGTGTAATTTTTTGTTTTGTGAGGAAAGTTATTAAAAGTTCTTGCTGCCATAAGATGTTGCCTTAACTCTGAGAGCTGCTATTAATGGCTAAGTATGGTAATTGTAGATTGAGCATTGAAACTACAATTCTTAGCCTGATTTACCTTCTTGTCGGTAAGAAGTAGTTTCAGATATCTTCTCCCTTTCTTTGATATCTGAGGTTTTTGCTTGTCAATCACTTGGATAGTTGCTGCCCAATTCTTAATTCTAGGAAGTAGCTCGTCAAACGTTATGAAGTTCATTGATGAGAATTATTTGGCAATTCTGGTATCAAAAGAGAAATTAGTGAATATAAGCATGTGATGAGTTAAAATTGGAATTCAAGAGTGTGCAATATGCGTCATGAGTTAATTGCAGTTAATGATAAGCAAATGCAGTTGGGAAAGTAATAGTATCAAAGCATTGATTAAATATTAAAGCTGTGCTAGTTCCAAAATCTCACTATAAACTATTATGTTAGCTGTAATATCATCTGAGGTGAGATCAGAAAGAGATGGCTTGATCAAGATTTTCACAGAATTGCTGTTTCTAGCTCTAGAAAGGGCGACATAGAGTTGGCCATGGGAAAAGAATGGTTTACGAAGGTGTATGCCAACATAATCTAAGGTCTGACCCTGAGCTTTATTTATTGTCATGGCAAAGCATAAACGAATTGGAAATTGCATAAACGAAGGTGTATGCCAACATAATCTAAGGTCTATGTTTCTGAGTAACATGATTGGAGCTGATTTTGGATTCGTTTTCTTCCTTTTCTTTTTCCCTAAACATTGCCAGTACAAAGCCACCTCACCAATCAAATTCTCATCCAGAAATCTCTGGAAGAAAGAGGCCAGCAAAACAGATTCCTTTTGTACCATTTGAGAGGAAGTTTTAGGGGTTCTTAGCATGATTTAAATAGAAAAGAGGCAGCCATTAGGATAAGAACAAGAGGGGAGTTGGTGGAAAAAGAGAAAAAGAGAGAAAACAGAGGGAGAAAAAGAAGAAAAAGGAGCAGAAAATTTCCAGAAAAAACTTGAGCCAGCGTTGAGCATCTGGCCTGCTTCATGAGCAAAATCGGATCCCAACGTTAGTCTTTTAGAGGATTTCTTCATTTCTGCACCATAGACGGTAATAGAGGGACAACTTTTGTCACAAAACTTTCAGAGAAAACATCTCTAAGAGTGTTGAATTCGGGCTTGAAATCACTACTTCTTCGGTCCTTGAAACCCGTTCCAGGAAGCTTCAATCTTTAAATTCTTGAGCTTGGATCCGTTTCTTTGAGATTCAACGAGTTGTTTTGTCCTTTTAAAGTGCCAATGGTGATGTACTTCATCTTTTCCCGTTTCATCTATGCTTAGATTTGCATCAAACTTGTTAAAAATTCTTGCTGAACTTGTTTCCTATTTTCCTTCTTTTTTCTGCAGTTTTTCTACTTGTTTCGTAGCATTAGATCAGATTTCCTTATTAATGTTTTATTGAACTTTACCTATGGATCTTGGGTCTTATGGGTTTGTGTTTTTGGATCCGAATTCTTGATTTTTCGCTTGGCAAAGTTGCTACGTTTGATGAACTATAAAGAGAAGAAGTTGCAGAAGATGCTTCGAATGGCTTGCATGAATCTTTAGACAAATTGCAGTTTGGCCCCCTAACTTTTGCATAATTACACTAAGACTCAAAAGTTTGCTAAAATGAAGCAAATCTGCCCTTTTCAAGTTTTGATCTTCTTTTATATATTTTATACATGTTTTTGAGCATATTATTTCCGGATTTGAGGGCATAATTAAGGTTTAATAATTTTGGTAGATTTATCTTTCTATATTTTTTTTTCCAAACCCAAAGGACTTTTGATATTTTGACAAACCCTATTCCCGTGAGAACCCTCAAAAGCCGGCAACTCTTGAAGGTCTCACAGGGGACTTATCTACTCTACCCCAACCCCCCTAAACCCCGATGTGGGATATCAACCTCCACAAGATTTATCTTTCTATATGAACTTGTTTTTTCTTTGTTTGGGTTTAGGAAAATATGTTTACATTTAAATTTAGGATAATTTGGTTGGGTTTGGCAAATGGGTTGTTAGCTTATTTTCTTTGGGTTATGGCAGGGGTTGGGAGGCTAAAGCCCAAACATTTTGATTGTTTTTTTATTGGCCAAATGAATGGGCTGACCCATTCCTTTTCTTTGGATTTTCGGTGGGCTAAGGGAATCCTCAGCCCAAGGAAAAGAAAAATAGCCCAAAGGCATTCTGGCCTCAAGAGACCAGATACGAAAATTGCAATCTGGTCCTTGATCTTTGGAGTAATTTCATTTTGATCTTAAAAACTTTTAATTTCTTTCAATTAGGTCCCTAATTTAATTATAATTTGATCCCTAAAGTTTATTTTTCTTTGATTTTGACCCCTAATTTTTATAACAATATAATTTGATACCAAAAACTTTCTTAATTTTTGCAACAAGATCCCTAACAACTTGGAGTGTTTTTGGATCTTCTTTAATTGTTAATTTAAATGCTTTAATTGATAGATTTCATGGTTATTTTCACTTCTTTACAATTTATTTGTTAATTAAATAGGTACCTTCTTTTATTATTTTAAATTCTCTTATGTGCTCCTATGTATTTTTTTTATGTGTAATTGCATGTTTTGAGTGCTTTTTCTTTTAATTACTTATTTTATTCATTTTAAATTTCATTTATTCTATTTAATTTTGATAATTATTTGAGAGGCATTTAAATGCTAATTTATAATAGATAGATGCTCAAGACATGTATTTAGTTAGGATATGTAATAGATAAGTTTTAGTTTTGTGAAAATATAATTAGTTAGATAAATGTAATAGTCAGATTATTATTTTTTTAAATTCCCCCATTAAATTGTAGTTAGGGTCCCAAATATAATAATTAGATTTTTATGTGCATTTCTTTACTTGTGTGCCTGCATGCTTGTGTGTTTAAGCGTTTATTCGCTTCTTTTAAGATTTTGCATCTAGATATCATGCCTACGTGTTATGTGCTTTACGTGTTTACTTGTTTTAATTATGTTTTGTATGATTTATTTAGTTATAATAAATGCATGACGTCACCACCTAGTCCAATGCTAATTATGGCTTTTCTCCCCAATTTTTTGCTAGTCCAACGCTAGTGAGAGTTTATGAAAATGGGCTAGTCCAATGCTAGATCTGTTAGGTCTTTTTCACGCTAAATTCACATTTTTTGCATGATATTCACCGCATTTCATACATATTTTCCATTTTTAGGATATATTTTCTCGTCTTGCATGATATTTTCTCTATAAGTTATCTCCATTATCCCTATGTGTGCGATACATGACATTTAAACTTACATTCCATTTAGAAAAATAAAAATAAGCTAGTCCATTTGCTTAATTATGTTAGAAGAGTCACCCTTGAAATATGAAAAAATGAACGAGTGTGGTTTCTTAACCTTAGCACGCTCTTTTTCTCTCTATAAAAAGGAAAATTTAAGTCACGAATCTTAATCCCCTATACCCGTTGTGTTGCATTCCCCTTTTCTAGGTCATATATGTTTATCTATACATTATAATTTTCCTTTTTCGAATCTCATCATTTGCATTCTTCGTGACCTCTTCAAAGAATCATTTTGGGCTTCACAATTAATGTGACTGACACCAATTAAATTTTGGAGAGACGTTTCGACCCTCTCGACACCCCCTAGGTTTAGAAAATGTATCGACATAGAAACATCCAAATGTGATAAATTTATAGGTTAGATTAGGAAAATTTTTGATTAAATCTCGCAACTAATCTTGGTTAGGTTAAAAGAGTGTTTTAGGCTTGAATTTATCAAATCTTTGTCTTCCTTTTTTTCAACCGTGACTCCAGAATCATTTTCTCTTGTTTTCAAAGATCTGGAGCCGTCTAAAAAGGGTTTTATTTATTATTTATTTAAAATATACTTTGGGTGACTTGGTACACCTAAACTCAATACCAAGTGGCAGTTCCTATTTTTTCTGAAAAATTCCTTTTTAGACTATTATTTTAAGCTAAAACCGTCGCACTTTACATGTCCCATTTTAGGCCCTTTTTTCTTTATTTATTTTATAAAATCAAAAAGTCATTTTTTCTATTTCTAAAATCAATAAATACATTTTTTTTAAGCTTATCATTTTATTTCAAAAATGGGGCATGACAGTATTTTGTGTGGAGGGAAACCATTTGGTTTAAGGCTGTTGACGAAATCTTCCAAAATAGCTTGCTGAGAAGTGTCCGTTATTTTATCCCTGCTAATGTATCCAAAACTATTCCCTGGAAATTCTTCTATCAATGCATTATTGATGTTGTTTACGAAGTCATTTTTTGTTGTAAGAATAGCTCGATTGGTCCATGAATAATCTTCTTTTGAGTAGTTCTTCAGGTCTGGAAAAACTGCATGGATTAATTTGTTGAGTGATTGCTCTTCAGTAATGTATTAAGTCTGGAGAAATTTGAACATTGTCATTGTGGATGAAAGGTTCTCTTCCATTTCCTATGCGAAGAAGATAATCAGTGAAATATGGATCAACAAGTGCTCTCATATTTTGTTTCAGTTTAAGTTTCTGTAAATGAGGCCAAATATACGAATTTAAGACTTGCTTGTATAAAATTAGGCTTCAATCCTTTTGTTATGACTAGAAGTACTTGATGAAAATCACCCCTAAAAACTATGACTTTGCCTCCAAAAATATCATTTGTGTCCATCAAGTCTCTCAGTAGTTTGTCTATACCTTCGATTCCTATTTTGTGCATCATTGGAGCTTCATCCCAAATTATTACCTTTGCCTATTGAAGTAATATTGCTAATGCACTTTGCTAACACTATACATATTGCTCATGTCCATACTGATCGGTATTTTGAAGCATGAATGGGCAGTTTGTCCTCCAAGAAGTATAGATGCTGCAACTCCACTGGATGCTGTAGCTAGTGCTATGAAACCCTTTGATCTGATATCAGCCAGTAAAGCTTTATATAAAAACGTTTTGCTAGTCCCTCCTGGTCCATCTAAGAAGAAAGATGCTTTCTGATTATTGTATACATAAGCTGTAATAATGTCAAATGCAAGTTTCTGCTTCGTATTTAGTTGATTAATGGATGCAACATCTTCATCTGACACTATAATCTCAGTCTCACTTATAGTGTCCTTGGTTTCTCGTCTGCTTCATTAAATCTCAGAATTTGGGGAACTAAGTCATTGTTATTGATATTCTTGCCCATTGATTGTAAAAACTTACTTATTTCATGAAGAACATTTAGTCGTATCTGATTGGAATATATATCAAATTGACGATAAAAATCTTCAGATAAGGATACCTCAAATTTTTTCCAAAGCTGTCTAGGAATTGTTGGTGGAAAGTGCATTAATAATGTGGCAAAAAGTCTCCTGAAACTGTGTGGCATATGATACAGGGCTGCTTCTTCGAGGCATTGTTCTTATGCATTGTTTGATTCAAAATATCCTCTGAGTGTTGCTACTTCTTGAAAGCTGCTTGCATATTTACCATTTATCATTTTCAAACCGTCAAATGAAGTTGGTCCCTTAACATTTGCTAACAGCAGGCGTAAAAAATAATGCTCTCCTTTATTTGGTTTAGCTACAACAATTCTCCCAATACAATCTTTTTGTTTCCTTGCTGACCATTACCTCTTATCTGGATGCCAAACGAAATGTTCAGGAAACTCTTTATATATGCATTTTAAGGCTTTTGCTAAGTCACTGGTTGCATTCATATAGAAAAACTGTGTTAACATGGTCCTTTTCTTGAATTGATTTTTCAAAACATCTCTGATATCTTCATCATTCTTGAAAGTCATAGATTGATAATTCAACTGTAAATTCATAACTGAACGATGCATTTCACTAAGAGAAAATCTATATATTTGCCACATTACTTCAATACCAGAAACCCACCTCACTGTCTGATATTCTTTAATTTCATCCACGTATTGCTCTGAAGTATTTGAGTTGACTCAAAAATGGATTTTGTTGTGCCCTTTGAAAATATACTTGAACATGTATTTGACAACTTTGATGGTAGAACAGATCTTGACATTGATATGACAATTGAACTTTGCGAATAGGTATAGGTTAGATGGTACTACCCATCTATTATCCAGCTCTTTGCCTCAGACGATAACTACTTTTGCATCATTTTTTCGTCGGTATATTGGATAAGCATTTTCTCCATGAGTTGTACTATTTGCCCATTGCTTTGGATACTTGTTCTTACAGAATTTAACTCGTTTACGCTGCATGCACACATTGTTGAGATTTTTACTGCCACAAGGTACATGCATCATATGCCTGCAGACCATTTTGAACAAATGCTTCTGGGTATTTTCATCTGGTAGTTCAGCGCAGACAATTTGATCATAAGAATCAGCAGAGTACAACTCTGAATTTGGTTTCAAAACAATAAGAAAGTGAGCATGTGGTAAGCCATGTTTTTGAAACTCAATGACATAAGTATATGCTGCAACTTCACCAAAAATTTCTTTCTTGAAGAGCTCTTGTTTTAACATTTCCAATTTAGCATGAAACATCTTAGCACATAAGTCAATTCTGTTTTGCGCTTTATCAGTAGGCAGCATGTTTTCTTTAATTTCTGGCCATGAAGGATTACATGTCATTGTAAAAAATAAATCTGGTCTCCCAAATTTATGGATCAAGGCCATAGCATCCATATACCTTTTTTTCATATCTCAAGGTCCTCCTATAAATGAAGCAGGTAATAATATACGCTGACCTACTTTAGAACCCTGAGATTGTCCATGACCAACAGAGTCCATCAAGCCTTGGAGCTGTTCTCTTCGAATAAGTAATTGTTTGCTTCTGTAAAAGTCAAGTCTCTGAGTTTCAAGCTTGACATACATATCAACAGCAAATTGTTGTAGTAAACGGCCGGTGTTTAGAATATTTGGATTGTATTCCTTTCTCATTTGAAACTTGTATGCATAGTATTCCCTCATTGATACGAATTCTTTTAAATTTTCATATTGCTGAAAAGCTGCAGAGGTCGATTTACACCATCAGTGACAAATCTATTATGATGCCCCGAAAAGAATGAGTGTGAGAATCCGAAAATTTTTATATATTTTCTCGACATTATTTTGTTTTCTTGTCTATAATTTTGTTTTCTTCAATATATTAATTTTCTATACATTTTTATAAGAAAATATAGTTTTCAAATCATTTTCTTGATCCAAGTTAGTCCACGTTAATTTTGAAGTTTATTATGCACGTGGGACCCGCTAGTGCGGTAAATGCAATATATTTTTGATAACTTATTGAAATTTTGTATTAAGTGATATTATTTTACAAGGTGCTAAGAGATAATTAGATATTACCTATATGGATTAGTATTGGAGAAACAAAAAGATAAGTTTTAAACCAAAAGGTGACAAGTGTCACCATCCAATTCACTCTTGGACTTTGACCATTATTTCTTACCTTTACTAATACTCAATTTTGACCCAAAAATCATATTATTTCTACTCCTCTTGGCTGACTCTCTCACTACAAGAAAAGAAAAGAAAGCTCTCAACTTGTCTCTTCAATTTCTTGCTTGGATCTAGCAAATCAACCGTTTAAACTTCCAATTTCTCCACAAAAGTGAGTTGCTAAGCTAGTTTAAGGTGTTGAGTGGAGCCATTTGTGAAGAACAAGCTCTAGTTGTCTTGTTTCTTGGAGTTGCAAAGGTGAGGTGTTAAATATCTTCCCTCTCATGTTAATAATGATCAATTAAGGATTTCTAGTGGTAGAACATGTCATTTTATGGATGATTTCATGACCTATGGGTGAGATTGATGGATTTTTCTTTTGTTCATGATTTTTTTTCTGATTTCATATGATTAGTGTTGGGTAACCATGGATTAATGGTTTGTTATAGTGTAAGATGTAGTTGGTTTGTATTGGAAATGATTGCTTGTGTAAACTTGTTAGTTTGAAACTCAAATTCCAAATTAGGGTTGCAATTGAACCCATTCTGCCCGGTACTGTTACACTTAGTTAGAGACCGAATTAGTCTTGGGTTAAAACATAAAAGTTGTAGGGAATAATATTTTATAGTTGCCTACAAAATTTCAGCTCAATCGGAGCAACGTAACCTGTGAAAAGACCGAATTACCCCTGCTGCCCTGTTTCTATCCGAAAATGTTTCTCAGCTTCTGTAATTGGTTGTTTTGACCAGGAATACTACTGATTTGGTTGACAATGTCTTCTTAAGACTTATAACCTTGTATCTTAGCTTTCGGATGGCTTTGGAATCACTTGAATTGGAGTTGTATATACTGAGATATGA
>NC_040044.1:34226259-34328769 GCF_003713205.1 Coffea eugenioides | reverse complement strand
TTAGTTAACTGGAAGCATATAAAGCTACAGCCAAACCTTCTGCATTCATATTGGGAAAAAAAATTCCCATACAGTATACTACATAGACTTTGTCACTGCAACAAGGTTGCAAACATTGTATAACACACCAAGTTGGTAGGGCATATCTGCATTGCGTGGATTGTCAGGTGCATTATTTTCCAAACTAGAATTCCATTCTTTCATATCGTTATGAAGTTCTGAATTAAAGGGGAATTTAATTGTCAAAACACTAAGCTTTAAAACAGACACCAAACTTACTTCTCACAAATGCACTAGTGTTTCAAGGTCCTGGTCATTTTTTTCCAAAAGTATGCTTATACTCAACCAATCAAGACAGGTTCTCTGCAACCAGTTTCACATAAGGAGATATTAAAAGTTTGCAATGTGGTAACACAGGCAGATATAGGTACTTTAACAACACTAAATGTAATTCTACTGCAATCTTTTTCCTTTTTGGCTATCAATTGACTGGAACCTTTTTTCCCCCTCTTTGGACAAGGGCATTGTGGTACTCTGTGAATTTAATCGTTTATGCTTGAATCACAAATTTGCGCTTGATTGAGAATTGATTGAAGGAAAGGATGAAAACCTAATATCTTTTACCTCCGCATCTTGTTCATGTCCAGTGAGACACCACAAAAATTTTAGATATAAAAAAAGGCAATAAGTGCAGCACCATGTAGCTACATAAAGAAGAAAGAGATCAACTTAAGTTGTATAATGAGCAATCCAACTTACTGAAAGAAGCAGCAGAGGAGAATAGTCCAATTTTGTATTGCGAATGCTCTTATCAAAAGTAAGATGGTCTAAGATACAGCTGACATGCCTAGAACTAAATATGTTTAACAAGCACTTGGATGACAGCAATCTCAAGAATTCAAAAAGTGGACTCTGGTCTCCAATCTTCCTCAGAAGGTTATCCTGGAAGAAAAAACACAAGATAAGAGGTCGATACTAGAGATGAAAAAGCTGAACTTGATACATAATATCAAATCAGAGCACATGCAGAAAGAAAGTTGAGGGTTTAAAAAAAAAAAAAAAAAAAAAAGAACACCAATAATATGCAAAGGCCAAATCAAAGAAATCACCATCTCTGTTAGCTACATCTTACAAAGCGGGGACAAAGCAGTAGCAAATCTTCTTTTCGAGCAGTTCTGATTTTATACCCTACTTGATTTACAGGGCAATAAAAACAGAGCTAATTCTTATTAGAAGGTAACAACACGCCCTTCCCTAAATTTTTATGCGAAAACCCTAATAGAAGGGATATTCTTCAAACATGGACTTGTAAGATGTGAATAGTAATTACATTTCAATCCTGTTTTAAATTTTGAAAGGCATGTCAAAATTCGGCACAAAGAGGAAAAGTAAGTGGATCTTGGAAGGTTGCTTAGGCAAGAGCTACTTGACAACAAGCAAAAAAGAATTGCAACCATAGCCAGAATCCTTAATGAACAGATAATAAGTCATCTCTGGAGTCAAATTTATATCAAATTCATAACGCAAGCATACAGGGAAGATGATCTCTAACTGAGTGGAAAGGCAATAACATAAGGGCTTTATCATGTCAACACCGGAGACAAATAGCTCAGCAAACTCAGAATTTTAGATCATGGAAAGTATATATTGACTTAGATATCAAAGATTTTAGCCATTAGCCTTCTACAGCTCATGTCAACCTCATAAAAATACAATTTTTGGATTAAAGCTCAATCTCTTACGAACAAACCTGCATATGATGAAGCACAGGGGATAAATCCATAAAATTAGGAAGTTCTTAACCTCCAAAACAGCTAAGCCTTAATGAATAGAGCTTTTCCTGACAGCATAAATCAAACCAAATTGCTATGGCCACAGAAAAATGCCGTGTCATTTTAGTGAATACAAGTCTAACCACTTAAGAAGAACATACGAGACATGCACCTCTTGACAATTGTGCTTGTTTTAGTTAGTCCCACTTACATTACTGACTGTTATTTGCTTACACCCCATTTTGCAGTTGCAGCAAACACTGAAGAATCTAAGTTGACTGACAATTTGCTTAAATCGTCAATCAAGGGTGTTGAAGATTCAAAAATCAGATTCAATTGGATAACTGAAAAAAGCTTCCTAAATGCCAAAACAGTACAGTCCCCTTGCCCCAAAAAGGCCACCTGAATGCTGTATTTTTCTCTCTGAATACCTCTCCTCTTCTTCCTGCTCTTCCAATTCTTTTTCCAGGCAGAATCCCACTAATTAGATCCATCCCAGTGTCCAGTTCTCCTTTTTCTTTCACTCCAATTACAACAGTAACAATAACCCACAGATCCCCCTGCCTGTACCACATAATTAAGGAAACCCAACCTAACTAAACTCAAAGCCAAACTAAACCCATAAAACCTTCCAAATTTCTCAGCTGAGTTTAGCAGATTGCTGGCTTTGGGTTTGTTTTGCCAGGTCTATGCCATCCTAACTATAAGATATTCTTGTTTGCTGTTTGCTTTGGAACTTTGATTGCTTTAAAGTATGCCAATAATTTTCAAGGAGTCTTGAATCTATTTTTGCATGCTTCTTTTACCAAAACATTTTCCACTACAATTTTCTCTTTCTTCCTTTTTGTTTCTCTTTGTTTTCTTTTTGGGATTAATTTTTATACACTGTCAGTGTAAAGATTTTTTTACACAAGCAGGTTTAGATGAACGCTACATCATTACTGTTCAAATTTTAAATTCACTTTTTGTCAATGTATCATACACCTATACCTATTAGCATAAAAAATCTTTACACTCAAGAGTGTATATAACATTAATTCTTTCTTTTTATACAAATTTGTAGAGTAGCAATCACACATTACTGAAAAACATTCAGATTCAAGTGTAATGGCCTTGCTACAATTATGCATTACCATAACCTCGCAACAAAGCCCAAAGAGACCTCAGCAGCTTGATTGGCCTTAGCCTCGGATATCATGGTGCAGCATACTAGCAGACTTTGACCTTGCATATAAGCAGTATTTCAAAGTTTCATGCTTTAATTATCTCAAAGTCAGAAAACCATAAACTTTTACCCTATTTGATAAATCCCCAAAAAAATCTTGACTGCAGTTTTGTCTCTACTAACTACAGGAGACTGTTCAATAATACATTCATGTTTCTAAATGCTAAGAGACATAAGTGATCTGCTCTGAGAACAACAAACATTAGTAGCCATGTTCATGATTGCAATGCAGATTAAATGCTATGTCCAGGCAAAACAATGGCCACCTTATTGAAAAGCTCCTTAATTGCAACATGTTGCTTCTATTTTGGATAGCTCAAGCCTTTTAAAGTCTGGTAATAAATCAACAGGGAAGTCCTCCTCTTAATTTCAGTGAATAAAACAAAATGAGGATTGGTCACAGAAAAGAAAAGCATGTAAATGTAAGACAAAGCATGCAACATCTGAAATCTGTATAGACATCCTCATTTTCTGCCGAAACCATTCATTTCACTGGAACAAACCAACATATGGCAAGAGAATGTCATTTCAGTTGGTATTTGTACCGGATCTGCTATGTACCATACCTGACATCTACTCCAATGAACAAGTTGAGGAAAAAAGACTCCAGAACATAAGGTGAACAAAAACAAACAAAGAGGTCAAAAAAATAAAACAAGCTAATACAAAATAAAAAAATAAGGACCAGTTGAAAATTTTAACTACTCTCATCATTTGCCTACCAGTAATAGTTTTTATATGGAAGACCAAAAATGTTCAGAAGCTAACAGTAGCCGTTTCAAGATCAGTGCTTAAGAAGATAAGCAAATGTTGAGCAGCAATAGTTAAGCAGATTATCATCTCTTTGTATTGTAAGAATCAAATTTATGCTCGAAATAGAAGATATCCTGTACAGCAATAAACTTGTCTGCAATGTTTCCATCCCATTTTATTAGCTATGAATTCTATTTTCTTATCTCCTGATTTTTATCATGGTTTAACCCTATTGCATCATTCATACAATTCCCGAAAACACAAATTAAAGTCATTTTCCAACATCAATTACAATAAAATATCATTTCAAAATTAGAACTCCGAAAGCAACAACATCTGATTTAAATTTAGGAGCAATCATGGAAAAATTATTCTACAAGATGGTCAAATAATCAATGATGAAAAATAAAATAGCAGAGTATTCTTAAGCCAATGCAAGTTCTGGAATACTAAAGCTCCTATTAAAAAACAAAACTCCATTCTCACAACAGCACTGACTTTATGCTCTATGGATGAATAAGTGGACATGATCTCTATTAAACAGAGTCAAGTAGAAGCAAAGTAGAAAACCAATTGCAAGGATGACAAACTTACTCTAGTAGAAAGAGCATCTCCAACGTTTATCATGTCTGCCAGCATTTTGAAAATATCATTATCATTGACTTGATTCAGCTTATAAAAGCACTCTTCTGCTTCTGCAGGATCAGGAAACAAAGCTGACATTTTTTTAAATAAAGCTTTGGTATTCCTTTCCATTTCGTCAGAGCCTATCTCCTGTAAAAGCATAAGATTTTAGACAACTATTAGAAAATGAATATATTGGGTTGATATATGAAAAATATAGTGCAAACAATAAAACCCGTGCTCTCATGTTTGTGATTCATAGAGAAAAGAAGTAAAAACAAGTACCATTTTGCCAAAAAAAGGAAAAAAGTGCTAACTGCTATTAGCAGTAGTCAAATTAAGAAAATGGAACTGGTGTGCCAATTGTAATTTAAGAAAGTAAAACATTCTCAGACCAGTTATACCAACTAATAATGTCCTCTTCTTATGTTGATTTTTGCACGTTTTTACTGTTAACCTATTCGCAATTTTTTCTTGTCACCTTCCAAATTTTGTTTCATAATCAGCCCAACTAAGAGGTGGAGAATAAATTCTCTAAAGACACAAGTGTGGAACATGACGGCTACAGGAGAAGAGCAATGGGACTACAACTTAGTGTATTGATTTGAAAACTATTTAAAGATTACTAATGGACCCTGATCAACTATTCCTAATGCTTTTTGAAAGATAACATTCCAATTTAGGAAAGTAGAAACTATTTCAGCAACAATTAAGAGAAACATCAGCAATTCAATCTCAAATAGAATTTTAATATATTCTGAAAGTTAGCATCAGCATCTAGAGAGCTAATACTGAATGTTGGCTTCAAAATGCATGGTCCAGTATTGCAATCATACCTATGCCATCCTTCTTAAACAGCTGTAACCAAAATCACATGCACAGCACATTGCAATTGCAGAATTAAAGAAAATTAAGCTTCATATAAGTATGCTCCAAAGCAAGTCATCACTTGGTAGGCTCACATCAACACTCAGTAGTTGAATTAATGACCAATTGTCCAACTCACTAAACTAAAATGAACTTAACATATGGAAACATTGATCCAAACAAATAAAAACTAGTGAATTCATTTGAAACTGCATCCTTCAAGAGGCATACACTCATGATATATCAATCTAAACATGGTGAAGCATATTTCTGGTCTAAGGAAATTATCATTAAACATTTTCCAATGAAAACTTCTAATTCTGAGTATAATCAGGGGAATTTCAGCAATGTAATATTAATCTGTAAGATCTGCTTTATATGTGCACAAACACACTGGACTGAAGTGCTTAAATTCATAACTAGGTAGCCTCTATCTAGAATCTGGAGTGAACTATGGCACAGGGGAGTTATATATCCACTATTATTCATATCCAAAAACACTAGCTACATACAAACTTCATTTGAAATCTCCAAATTTTTAGAATCATTGTTATTTTGACATTACTATTACATTGTCACGTGCTTATATACTTTAACTCTGATTATAAATCATTGGAAATTTGAGCAATCTATAATTTTTGTAAAATTGGTCAATCTGATTTACAGATGTAATATATGCCATGGAATGAAGTATTTAAATCCACAATTACAATAGTTCCATCTAGAATCTGGAGTAAACTATGACACTGAAGGATTATACATTCAATACTACTCATGTCCAAAACGAGGCATAAGTTTTCACAAATTTCACAAGAGATCTCAAAGTCTTGAAAGCATTATCACATTGACTATAGTGTCAGATTCTCATGTGCAATCAGTGCCATAAATTGTGTCTGTTGGAGAACCCTGCACGAGGGGAGGGGGCCTTGTAGAGTGAGATTCGTAGATACAACCTCAAGATTCAAAGAGGCTCTTATTCACTGGAAAGATCTTCATCTCTACATGCAAAATAATCCTAATCGCTTGTTGTCTAGTAACTAATAACAATTATCCAGAGCTTGTCATCAAGTAATTAACAAGAATTATCCAGGCAAAGTAAATAAACCTCATCGCCACACAAACTTACGTATAACTATGAAAAGAAAATTAAGGAGAACAGCTTCAAAAGTAATCAATCTTCAAGTCATGAGGGCCCACTAAAGGAATTTTGCAGGACGACACAGGAACTAACAGCTTGCTAATTAGCTAGCTTAAAGTTAAATATTCTATCATACCTCCTTGTGGACCCGGAGATGTAAGTAAGCTTGCAGTGCATTCCGTAACCTGAAAGCATAAAAGACATGAATGCAGAAAATACTTTTTGATTAAGTTAAGCCAACAACTTGGGACCAATACCTTCTTTTCTGAGATAGAATGGCATTCAATGCATTCACATGCAATGGTGTAAAAAGAGAGGACAAAAAAATCCAGTGATTTGTCCTTCCCTCAACTGAAAGTGAAACAGGAAATAGATCTTCTGCTAGTACATACTCCAGGCTTTGTGGCCTGAAAGTTAAAAAAATTCAGTCAAAAAAAATGTGTATTGAAACAGCAATGAGTTTTTATCTAACAAAGATTGATGAGGGAATAGACCTTACCTGAACTCCTTGCAGTCTTTGTCATAACAAAGCATTAAAATTTTGCAAGGTATTTGCTCAAAATGCATCTTGATGTCTCCAACACACTTTGTACAATAATCCTGATATAGTTCCAGCAACTTTTGCAAAGCTTTCTTTCTGACAGATACCTGTTTTTTTTTTCAAAAAAAAAAATCATCAGCTGTCTTCTCCTTATTTCTTTGATAATCAGAATCGCCACCCTAAACAGAAACTGCAAAGGTGGGAATAGATGTAACCTTCTTATCACGAAGCCTATCAGCCACTTGACTTATTAGTTCATTAGTAACAGAGCCTATTTGTAATCTTGCTACATCACACACAATACTCACAGCCTGCATTCGAACTCTATCATCAAAATCTAAGAGTCGACTCTCCAGCTCTGCTGCTCATTTCAAAGAATGTACAAAAAAAAGATTAAAAAAAAAGAAAATAAAAGGCTTAAGATTATCTCAGATAGCAGAACAATGTTCATGAAATGCAGCAGAACAATCAAATTTTCAAAGCTTACTGAGAATTTGTGATGATCCTGTCCCAGATGGATTGTTAGTGTACAAAGCTTTACCACATGAAAGAGCACATAACCTTACTTCAGCAGACTTATCCGTAAATCTATTCAGAAAATCCATGAAAAGGTTGTGATACTCCTCAGCAATGTTGTGGCCAGGCAAAGAAAAACATTTTCTAAGTAAATTAAGAGCTTTTATACGGACATCAACCTGATCTGTCTGCAAATCATATTACACAAACGATTAATTAAAGCATCAAGAGGAATGACAAAAATATTATCATGATATACAGATTGGTAAATGATTCTGAAAGATAATGCAGTCACAATATGATGACTGAGTAATCTCTAGTAGGATACCAGTTACCAACAAAATCTATCCCCTTTGCATAGTGAAAGGTGCTACTCAGAAAGGAAAATGACTCACGAGTAATTCATGGCTTAAGCTAGGGATTACAGAAACAAGCATTTGAGGAGCACTCCGGAAGATTTCGTAGAGAATGTCATGGTACCACTCTTTAAGTTCACTCCCAATACTTTCTCTGTTCAAAATACAAGATCTTAAAAATGTACAAATACAGCGTTCAAGCTTTTCATTGCAGTTCTGAATGACAGAAACAGCAAGCCGAGCAAAGCCACCAGATCCACCCTGCAAGAGACATAAATAAATCACCAAAGAGAAAAGGTATTAATCCATACTACTAAACAGGAAATATTGCAATAAACAAATTCTACAGTGACTCGTTATTATAAAGACCATCTAATAACCTTCTGAGTAACTTTTGTACGGCTAAATATGAGAATTAGTTAAGCTATCAGACAATTTATCTGTTTGATTTAAAAAGCAACTGCAACAAGACTAAAGCAAGGAATCCCTTTTTAACCACGTATCTGAAGTACTGATCTACTAATAAGCCTTTAATATTCAAACACCAAATGAGCCAATGAACTAGCAATTAAATACTTGTCACCAAATGCTTCAAGAGCAAAATTTTTTAAGTTCAATCACAAATGACAACAAAGCAAGGGAAGAATCATGGTAAAGCAGCTCTTCATCAATTAATAATTAATGATGGCTCTGAAAAAGAACTGTTTCAACAAATTAATAACTATTGATATGTCCACAAAAGGGTCATCATTGGCTGGACCAAAGGAGAGATGTCGAACTAAGGGTCCTGATTTGATACTCAAAGATAGAGTGGAAAAAGTGTTCAAAGACTGCTAAAATGCTGAACTTTAAAACTCTAAGAAAGGAAAATCCTTAAAAAGAATAAAAGTAGACAACTTAAAAGAAGAGTACAAAAGGGAGACAATCCAACAACTTTATGCCAGAGATTTGGAAATAATCTGCTAAAGAACCCCAAATGGTACCTCCAGTACACCTGATTAAGCAGTCTAACCATCAAGAACCCTCCCAAAATGTTTTAATAAAAAAGCTTGCACGTATCATGTAGGTATGCACCTACTCTTTTCGTCCATGAGTAGATATTAGACTCAATTCGTAATTCATAAAGTTCTCAATATGCTGCAGCAGGTGCCCAGACCTCATAATATCTCTGATCATCTTAAGTCCTCTCATGCTTAAGTAAAACAACCATGAGCAGAATAGGTAACAGTTTTCAAGGATAAGTAGAGAATATCCATTATGTCTTTGAGCATGCTAAGCATATGATAACTGCCAATATTATGTTGGTATAAACCTCTATTTTTTCATCCATTTTCACATGCAACTACAACTAACAAAAATACAAAATCATCTGAAATGGTTCTAAATATAATCAATTGCCATAAATATAGAAAGCAAAACTGCAACAAGACATTGATCATGCTATTTTACACAAGCAAAGCATGTAGCTAACACTTGCCTTTGATTCTTTCAAAAGATTTTGTATAATCACATCCAAGAGTGGCTCAGAAAATTTTTCCTGAAAAATGAGTGACTCAAGATCTTTCTCTTCCAATTTGTCTTCCAAAATGCGAGCCATTATAGATGACATTGCATTAATCACACTCTGAGGATGCTGCTCTCTGCAGGGAATAGTTGAACTATTGTCAAAGAATAGCTTAATAATTACATATAGCCTTTACAAAAAAAAAAAAGATAATTATATTATGCATAAGTGTTCAAAATTGTGATCAGATGATAACAAAAGATAAACTGTCATAATAGGTTGGAGAATTATATTCTTCCAATGGAAATTTTTACAATAAGAAAGCTTGCAAAATAGGTTTCTGGTACCAAAGCTTTCGCGAAGGCACTTTGGTAAACTCATAAGCATATGCTTCTCTTAACTAACTCTATCTCAAGCATATATATATAAACATGACAAGTGAAGGCACTTTGGTAAACCCATAAGCATATGCTTCTCTTAGCTAACTCTATCTCAAGCATATATTAAACATGACAGCAGATACATGTTTCCTTTCTCAAGACAGCTGAACGGTTCCAAAATAATTTCAGCTCTAAAGAATCTATAGCACTTAACTATGGCATCAACAAATTCAATACAGCAACATAACTTTCTATTTTCTCTTTCTGGTTAACACAAAAAAGGGCCCTTGATTGGGGCATGAAACTAATGGGATAAGAAAGAATAGTAACAGAAAAGCTCTTCAGATCTTATTTTTTCCACTGCACCTTGAAGCTTTTTGGTAGGTAAACAATCATATACCAGTAAAAGTCTTTTCATCGCCTGATTACAAGCACAATCCACCAATTTAAACAGTCTTTATAGCCTATGACATACTGTGTATCCTCTTCTCAAATTTTTACCATTCCGGTTACTCTAACTGTTTCCCGCATGCAGACTAGCTGATATCACTCTTTGAAGTCTCCTAGTCAACTTCAAGAATCATATTTCAAGTTTGCTATACTCTGCACAGATACTTGAAACCCTCTTTACCTCAATCCTGTCTCACCTTATTTAGTCTGCAGTTGTGTAACATTTTCCCCAATCTGCCAAGCTTATTAAGAGCCTCGCACACTTTGTATCCATCAATAAGTTTAACTCTCATCTACCAATTTGAGTTTTCTCTCCTTAAGAATCTCATTAGTTTTCTTTCCTTAAGATAGCCCATCCAGCCATTCTTTCCTTAAGAAATCCTATCCAGCCAACCCTCATGGCCCTACTCTTCTTTCAGTAAGGAATTCTTAAATCCCAAAGCAGAACCCATAAAAGCAAAAAAAACTTTGGTTTAGGGTACTGAAACTTGTTATTTGATTGTTTCATGTTAGTTTCAGTTTTCTAATTTGTGAAAGGGCTTCTCTGATTCCTGCACAATCCAATCTTGGCATGTCTTACCAAACTTATTTTCTAACCTTTGTGTGCAAGCGTCCTGCAAGCCTAAATTTTTTTTAGTCATTTTTTGTAGAAATTATTGACTTATTTGTTTTCCTTTGTGTTATTGTGAATGCAATATAGTTGGTTGTGCTCCATGAATTCTTTAGTGACTGACTGTTGAAGTCTAAACAAAAATTATAAGCATAAAATGCGTAGCCTTCCCAAAAGGCAGAGCAACATAGTTCTCACTGATTCCAGGTAAAAGAAGGGCATGAGCAAACACAGATGAAACAAGAAAATATAACCTCGCAGCACTGAAAAAGATTTTGAACATTTTGAGAATTAAATCGTCGCATCCAACATCCAGCATTAGCACACAAACGTTCAGCTTAGCAACTGTCTCCAGCAGTTTCACCCTTCTTGAAAAATATGGGCTTTTGTAATCACCAGTCTCCGCAAATATGCTTTGAAGAAGTTTAAATATATCCTGCAACAAGAATCAGTTGCCCATTAACATATGAAAGATTTCCCATCAAAGGGGAAGACAATACATGGGATCTTAACAAATTAAAATGGAGACAAGTGAAGGGAACATGGTAAACAAATCACAGTAATGTAACTGTTACCGTGAAAACATCATCACTGAAACCAGGATCTGGAGCCAAGACCCGGATAATCTCACAGAAGCAGGTCGCCACCAAAATTCTAATATCTTTATCCTTGTGCTGAAGCAGGCCATGCTTAATAAGAGAATCACTCAGAGGTTGTATTACTGAATTCAGTGATTTCAACTGTTTAAATTTTCCCAAAGCAATAACAGCTTCCTGCAATGAATTCAATTAGATTAGGGTAAACATCAATACCCACATCCCCCAAGTAAATACGCTTAAACATGTTTTAGGCCCACTGAGTTTCACCAATTTAAGTTGCGCGCTGTGTTCTAGAGTCCAGAATTATACATGATCTCCCTCACTTTCTCCCACGGTTCTCTAAACAAATAGAAGCTAAGAAACCTAAAATCAATTAATTACCCCTTGAATCACAACAAAGTTCACCAAATGAAACCGCCCCCAAAAAAAAATTCAACAAAACCCAGAGAAACCGACAACCGTAAAAGCGATAATTGACTTCAAAATGTAAAATATACCGCAAAAAAAATTAAATACAATCAACTAATTACCCCATAAATCACAACAAAGTTAACCCAAATGAAACCGCCTCAAAAAAATTTCAACTAACCCAGAGAAACCCACAACCGTAAAAGCGATAATTAACTTCAAAATGTAAAATATACCACAAAAAATAAAATAAAATCAATCTGCCCAACAGCTAAAGTGAATAAAGAGTACTCGAGGACAGGTAATTACTTTTAGCAATTTGACAAGGGAGTCTTTGTTTGGGCAAGTTTTGGAAGCTTTAAGTTGTTTGCCAAGTCGGGAAATGAGTTGTTGCGCCTCAGCCTCAGACTCGGCTGCCGCCATTGCTCTGTTCCAAGGTTTTCTGATCTTACAAGATTAATCTTCGTATGAATTATTAAACCCTAGAAATTTATGTATTGAGAGAGGAGAGGCTGAGTGGGAGAAAGAGTGTGTGAATTTGACAAAAATATTTCCCGCCTTCGCAATGGGGATAACGTGACAATGGCCGTTGTGGATAAACGAAATAACTAATTGACCCCTCAAAACGTTAGTATTTCCACTAGGCCTCATTTGGTTTGTCGAAAAGAAAAGTAAGTGCAGATTGTGACATGTGAATTGTGGCCAAGTATGGACAAAGGGATTTATGAAGCACTTCGTGAAATAGCACAATATTGAGTCGAGATTCTAGCAATTGTAGTCCTCGTACATCTCCTGAGGAAAAAGAAAACTATTTGGATTGCAAGTTTTGGTAGAAAAATTTGAGAATATTTTTGACACAATTTTTTAATCATTTTTTTTAACTAAACATACATCATATTGTTACAATATATTCTTCTAAAAAAATTCAAAAAATTAAAATCCAAAAAGGTTAATTAAGAAAAGGGAAAAGAAAAGAGGAAACAGTTGCTTATTCTTTCAAATAACTACTCTGAAATAACTATTAATTCACTATCCTATCCACGCCAACCGCGAGTCAAGAGATGGCAAGGGGACTAGCACTAGGTAGCCAGGGATGGACCCAGAATGCTAGTTTCGGGGGGAGGGCGGGTAGGGGGCAAAATAGGTTCAACAGAGTTAAAGAAAAATTAGTGCTTGACATAGGTTTAATGGAGTTAGGAAAATCGGTGTTTGATGGATGAACAAAAGTCATTTGTTGTGCAATTAGTTTTTAATTAATAGTTTCGTTAACAGGTGCCCAATTGGCATCTATTACAAGAGAAGTCACAGATGTTAGCTATTTTTTAAAAGTGAAATTTTTTTGAGTTATACTTGAACTCTACTCATTTCTAGAGGTAATAATACATATAGTAAATCTTATATATACTGACAATGTATATGCTATCACCATCGGATTTATAACACATGTATAAAAGTTGGATTTTAAATTCAAAATTTGCATAGTTGTCATTCATCAAATATTGACGGTAGATACACTATCAGTGTTAGAAAGATTAATCCTAATATATATACTAAAGGTGTATCGTTGTTGAATATATGACATATATACAAAATTTAAATTTGAAATTAGTTATTGTACATCTAATAATGATAGTATATACACTGTCAGTGTATTGAAAAATTAATTCTTCATGTGGCGGCCCCACTTCTCCTTAAGGCGAACCAGAGGGTTGGCGGGTCGCCTGCCTAACTCTCGCCAGGACTCACGCAAGAAAACCGACTGAACCCTTTTCACGTATAACTTAAACCGAAACAAAATTCGTCATCCGAACATGTCACACCTTTAAACGGCTGGAATACTAAAACACATTAACTTCAGAGATAACATTGACATTGTACATCTGTATGTTCACCCGTAGTACATCTCCAACTAGCTTAACATATAACTACACTTATACAATACAAACCACAAAGTAAACTCGTAAAGGTCAAATAAATTCATACAAGCCAAAACTTAGGGTTTGCACTTTTCCAGCTCCAAGTGGCAACCCAAAACAAAAGATACATAGACCGATTCGAAACAATATTTACAAAAGCCAAAAGCAGATTTCAAATCTCTTGAACGCCAAAACCTGTTAAGGAAAACAAATATCGTGTGGTGAGCTAAAGTTCAGTGGTGCCCAAAACACGCAATCAAATAACACAGATAGTAAATAATCTTCAAGCTTAAATTCAGCAAGTAGAAAAACATATAACAGCACAGGGTAGGATACAGGGGCTCTCAGGAGCCATTTCCACGAACTTGATCAAAATTAATCGCAGTTGACCCTCCGTCAACTCTCACTATCTATAGTCCATGTAGATCCATTATTTTTCCCTTAACACGCTCCAACCAACTTACTCCCACCGGGCCCGCACACCTCACGAGAGAGTTTGGTATTACTCGAGTATACTTTTTTATAAACTAGTCGAGAGATTCACCCAACGACGTCACAACAAATGATTACTAGGTCAGGATAAGAGGCCCTCCCACCCTAAGGTGTGGTACATTCCCCTGCCTGCTAGATTAGTTGACGAGTCTACGCTCTAGTCAACAGATTCAAGGTTTTAGTACTTGAGATAGGATAAGAAGTCCTCCCACCCTCAAGTGTGGTACATTCCCCCACTCAGTACTTAAATAGTGCAAGCAAGACATTCGAGAAAATATTTCAAGCAAGTCACCACTCGAAAGGACTAGTGCGATAAAGTACACACTGCCTACTTCGACGGATCAGGAAAACCACTTTCCATATCACATAACAAGTCAAGAAAGCACTTTAACAAGTTAATCATAGAACAAGCACGGACACTCACCAAAAGTGAAGCTCAAAAGTCAAGCTGGGAATCGAAGTCCACGCCCTCGCTACACCCTAGAAATCCAAGTTTTAAAAACTATAAGTTTTACTAAACAAACTCTTGGTTTATATACAAAAGATTATCTGGTATAAAATTAATTTATTTACTCGGAATAAATCAGTAAATCTCTTATAATTAAAGCTAGTAAAGTAATAAAATATTTCGTATGATTCCTTTAAAGCTACTTTTCTTTCTAGAGGCACAATTAAAACCAATTTAATTCAAACAAGTTTTCTTGCCAAACAAGTTTTTCCAAGCCTTTTATTTGAAATTATTCAAATCTAGTGTTTTTAACAATTTTTCGCTAAAACAACTAGCCAAGGAAAATTTTATGAAAACTTAAAGTTTGGAAGTTAATAGAATTATTTCTTAAAGTTAATAAAACTAGTTCAAGCAAAGAAAAGGCTTAGTTAGTTAGCAAGGTTTTAAGAGTCCCGACATTTAAATTTTAATATTAACGTACTATGCTCAATTTATATAACTTAATATTAAGACAAAACATTTCAATAAAGCTTGATAAAAAATACTCGAATTCAAAAGACTAAAACGGACCTCACGATTCTAACTCATTTGCACTTGGAACTCCAAGTCACCAATATAGTAAAATCACAATCCAAACATCAATATCACTAGGGCTTCATCAATCATTAGCCCTAAGTGTCAACAGATTCAGTTCCAAACAAAATTCAACAGAGAAAGTCCAAGGTATCAAAACAAACCCAAATCACAACCTACGGACCTTCCAAGTACATTTCAGCCGACTACTTGAACCAATTCCCCAAAAATTAAACTCTTGCAAAAATTACTTAAATGGTCAAGAGCTTCATCAATCATTAGCTCTTGGCGTCAAATAACTACTTTTTACAACCAATCAACCCAAAATGTAAATGTTAAAAGTCACTAACATGTTCACGGATACAGGGCCAAGATTTGATACAACATCTTACCCAAGGTTGCAACCAACAATCTCATAATACACAGACAAAAACAAATTAAACATTTTCCAGCAAGTTTTATTCCAAAATATCCATTCAATTGCCAAGAAAGTCCATCGACTAAGCCCCATCTCAAAAAATTCCAACCAAAGAATCAAATTGTTACCCCAAAATTTACATGCATGACCATCTTAAGATATTCCAAAGTGCAATCAGCAATAATATGGTATTTTACAGCCCCAAGATCTATGAAAAATCAGTAAATAATTTCCCTTTATCTATCTCGGCTAAGACTGGAAAATTCCAGCAGTTAATTGGTCATAAATCCGAATTTTTCTTCTGCTAAAACCTTGTATTTTGCACTCAAATCTCACATGCACAACTCCTTAACTAATTAACTATCATTTCTAGTCCAAAGCAGGTTCGGATATCAGCAACATTCATCCGTAATACCAGAAATTTTGTTCAACTACCTCGGGTAAGCTTGCATGCAGAAGATTGTTGTTTCGTTTTTTAACCGAACTAACGAACTTCATGCAATGCTTAATCACCTAATTTTTAGTTAGCTAATCACATTTATAAGCTCAGATTACTTCAGAGAAACAAACCTAAAGCTGCATTTCTGTTTCAGCTGCTCGGCAAAACCCCAATTCCTACGAATCAGATTTTCCTTATGCTTTGATTCATCATCCGAATGCATCAACTTCACATGCAAGTCCATAACCAGTTTAATCTACCTATAATCTATTGATTTCAGTCCAGAAATTACCTCTACTGGAAGCTTACACACGCGACAGGAGCTGAAGTTTTCTTCCTCTCCTCGCGGTTAAGTCACGCACGCGATGGACAGTTGGTCTGCTGTCCTGGTTGCCGGTGGTTGTAGGTGCGGTGTTTGTAGTTGGAAATGGCCACAGCTGGTTGAGGTGAAGTTGCAGAATGAAACGGCAGCTCACGGTGGGGATGAGGAAGGTGATAAAGCTCACGACTATCTCTCGGACAGTTCCGGACTCGCAGCTCACTCAACTTCCTTCCTCTCTTATTATTTTTTTTTCCTTGCTCTCTCACTCTCGTCGATGATACCAAGGCAGGGGAATGGAAGTGAAGTGGAGTTGTTGTGGGTGGGACTGATGTGTAGTGGAGAGGATATGGTGAGGAGTCGCGGATGGGGTTGGGTGTGTGGGTGGAGAAAGATGAAATTGCATCCGGCAGAAATGGAAATGTTGGTTTTAAGGTTGGCCGAGGAAGCTTTGGTAGTTGCATGGCAATTTCCGAGATTGTGGAGGTTATTTTAGTCTTTTCACATTTCATCCGAATTTCCACTTAAGTCCTCAATTCTAATCTAACTCCAAAATTTACCCCAAATGTAATTTGAATGCCTAATAATATATTAATCTCGCAAAGATTCGATTATCGAGATTTTAACGTCCTAAGTATACTAAGGCAATAAAATTAATCTAACTCAGGCAATATTAATTTAACATAACCAAAACCAAGTAATTTAATATATTAACACAGTTATAGTATTTATAACATAAGAATTGTTTTCACGTACTTAGTTAAGAGTAAGTATACTTAACGCTAGAATTTACTAATGAGTCAAAAGTGCAAATGCAATATGCATGGATAAATATATATAGGTAGGCATTTTTCAAGGTTCTCACACTTCATTTCTAACCCCTTATATTTAGTACTGGTATTTTACCCCTAAAAGCACAATGAAAACTAGTTTGAAACAAAGTGGAAGATGAAGATCTTAATTAAATCAAATCAAGTTTGACAGCTTCCTTATACCTAAATCAGTGGGGAAGACTACCATTTAAAATTTCATACGAGTCTAAAGAACAATTTAAGTCTTACTATTTGATGTTCGACTAATACTTTCAACTTTACACTAGGAAGTTTTTGCATTTTGTCTTCTTCCATATCCGTTTACTTTCTTAAAGACATATGACTTATTTGAAATTAAAATCCATTTTGAGTGTGTTTGCTTTCCAAATACATTCAAGTTAAAGGTGAAGCCAGACAAGAAGTACATGCTATGCTTGAAAAATGCAGCAATGAATGACGAATCGGCTCCGTATGTATCAGGTGTTTGGAGTTTTTTTTATATAAATTTTACTGTAATGGTGCATAGGAAAAAATTATTACTGTAGTTATTTGTTGGAGTATTTTTAGAATTTTAATCATTTCGTAAAACTAATCTATATTAAGTTCTCATAATTATACATAATAACTTTTTTATTTCTGAGATTAATCCCATTGTACAACTAGGGATCAGTATATACTATTGCTATCTAGTTCAATGGCTTTGAAAAAAAATAAAAAGAAAGGAACAAAAGAGCATTGCACAATTACGAAGGAAATTAGCACTAGTCCACTCATCTCTCAAAATATAAAAGGTAAAACTACAATTAGCCCATTCAAAGAAAACAAAAAATTAAGAACTATATACAACTACAACACGTCAACAAAAACCTTGCCAAAATCAGATGTAAGACAAGTAGAATGTGTATAGAACTAAAGGAAGGACCAGAATATAAAGGAAGCAAGCTGTAACAAAATATCAATTACCAAAGTTTTCACAAAACATCTTTTTTGTAGAGACTAATTGTTTTCCATTTACCGAGGATTTTTTAATTTTTGGTTTTTCTTCTTTTTTTTTAGTTCCAAGTATGACCTAAACAATTAAATTTCTAGGAAAATTTGAGTTATCATTAAATTTGTTGTTATTGATTCTATTTTTTTCTTGCATTTTTGCAAGTCTTGATCACCATTTGTTCATTTTATAACAGTGGGAGCAGGATCTTTACCTCCCAAGAGTTGATGCTGGGAATTATGGAGTTACTTGAGAGAGACTGCTGCAAATTATGCTGACATGCCTTGGATAATTCTTGGAGATTTCAATATAATTAGAAAATGTTAGAAAAACTGGGCAATGAGACATTTGATTATGGTGTCATGGATGAATTAAATATATGTCTAGAGGAGATTGACGTAGAAGACTAAACTGCATCTAGTTATTTTCTTACATGATGCAATAAGCATGATGGAGAGGAAATGCAATATAGTAAGCTAGACAGGGTTTTGGAGAATGAAAGTAGTTCTAGCATTTTTATACATATGACTAGGAATTTCTTCCACTATCATATCCTGACCATTGTCCATCACTAGTGAAACTTGCAGATTGAGTGGATTATGGTTCAAAACCGTTCAAGTTTCATGGGTTTTGGATGCAGCACAGAGGCTTTTAGAGTACTTTAGCTTGTGCATGGGCGACTTAAGAAAATTGTAATCCCATGAGAACTCTTTGTTTAAACATTGAAAGGTAATCTTAAAGCTTTTAACAAGACGTTTTACAGTAATCTAAGTGGCAGAGTAAACCAAACTATGGTTCTTTCAATAGCTACTCAGTCTTTGTTGCATACTTGCAACTAGGGCAGCAAACGAGTCGAGCCGAGTCGAGCTTTGAACTAATCGAGCCGAGTCTCGACTAAATTTTACCAAGCTCGAACTCGAGCTCGACGAGCCGGCAAATTTCGAGCTCGAGCTCGACTCGAATCAAGTCGAGCCGAGCTCGAGCTCGAAAAAAAATAAAAAATAATTATTTTATTTTTTAAAAAATAAATAAAATAATATTTTTTTCTTAATAAATAATAAAATATTAAGGATATATACGTAATTTTACTATGAAAATAAAAAATAAAAAAATATATATATACCCAAGCTCGCGAGCCGGCTCGCGAGCTAACGAACTTAATATTCTGAGCTCGAGTTTGACTCGAGCCGCTCGCGAGCGGCTCGATTCGTTTGCAGCCCTACTTGCAACCACAACCTCATAATAGTGATTTGCAGAATCTTGAAACGAGTATCTCCTATCCTATGGAGACTTCTTGATTGCTGAAGAATAGTTCTTCAAGGATAAGTCGAGGGCGAGATGGAAGAATGATAGTGACAAGAAAGAATTTTTCCAAAAGAAAGTAGTGAAACATCAGGCAAAGAGCAGACTGCTTTCTTTGGTAACTGAAGATTGTACAAGGTTGACTTTGAAGAGGTGAAATATGAAGCTGTGTAGTTTTACAAAAGGTTGTTTGCTAGTCAGCATGCTCTTATTTATAATTTGAAGCTAATTATAAAGAAAAATATTACTAAAGGTCAGGTAGAATTGCTGAGTAGGGAAGTGACAAATAATGAGATTAAAACAACCATATTTAGCATGAAAAGTGATACTGCACTAGGGACAGATGGCTATACCATAGAGTTCTACATATAGAATTGATCACTCATAGGCGAAGAGGTATGTCGTGCTATGAGATTTCTATATTGCTAATTGTTACATGTATCAACCGCTAAATAGTACTCTTATTACCTTATTACCAAACATCCAGTAAGCTTCTAAATGAAGGACTATAGACCCATTGCATGTTGCAATATGATCTATAAGATCTCCTCGAAGGTCCTCCCCGATCATTTGAAAAGGGTCTTACCTAGTTTGATTGGTCAAAACTAGAATGTATTTCTCAGAGAACACTTGATTTCAAAAAATATCATGTTGATGCATAAGCTAGTGTATAACTACCATAGAGATGGAGGTAAACCCAAGTATGCAATCAAGATACAACTCATGAACGCCTACAAAACTATTGATTGGGAATTTTTATTCACTACTATGAGGCTTATGAATTTTTTTGGTATGATTTATTGATTAGACTAAATTGTGTGTCACTACAACACATTTCTCACTCAATATCAATAGAGTCATAGTAGGGTACTTTGAAAGTGGAAGAGGGTTGACGAAAGGAGATCCAATATCTCCTTATTTACTCCTAATAATTTGGTGGTCTTTCCTTAGTTATTGGAAAGGAACAATGCAGCTCATGGGCTGGATTACCATCCCAAATGTGAAAAGATGAAACTGTTTCACTTAATTTTTGCTGATGATGTATTTGTTTTAGGTGCTACCGAGAAAGCTATGCAACTAGTTAAGAAAACTCTTCATGAGTTTGAGAACTTGTCGGGGTTGAAGCTGAACTTACAGAAGTGCAATGTATTCCTAGTAGGGGCACATATTTCTACGCAAATTACATGCACTAATTGCATACTTATTTTGGAGAAGATGAATTCTAAAATCTAGAGCTTGGGCATCTAGGCACTTGAATGATGCAGGGAGACTATTTAGCTCAAATATATAGTTAATAGCTTTATCTTTAATGGAGTAGCATGTTCAATCTACCCAAATCTATTAGCAGAAGAATTGAGAAGTTTTTGACATCCTTCCTATTGTCTGGAGAAAACAAGAGTCAATATATGGCTAAGATTAAGTGGAAGGAACTTCGTGTTCCTAAAGATAAGGGTGGGATTTTGATTACTATAGTTTGACACATACAACCATACTTTTATCATGAACCACATCTAGAACATATGTTCAAGGAAAGAATCCTTATGGATAATCTGGATACACACAGCGATGCTCAAAGATGGGAGCTTTTGGTCAAATCTCAATACCTACCAATTGCTCATGGAACAGGAAGAAAATGCTCCAACTTAGAGATGTGACTTGGATTCATGACACGTATAAAAGTTGGATTTCAAATTCAAAATTTGCATAGCTGTCATTCATCCAATGTTGACGATATATACACTATCAGTGTTGGAAAGATTAATCATAATATATATACTAAAGGTGTATCGCTGTTGAATATATGACATATATACAAAATTTAAATTTAAAATTAGTTATCGCGCATCTAATAATAATAGTATATACACTGTCAGTATATTAAAAAATTAATCCTTCATTTCTAACCCCTTATATTTAGTACTGGTATTTTACCCCTAAAAGTACAATGAAAACTAGGTTGAAACAAAGTGGAAGATGAAGATCTTAATTAAATCAAATCAAGTTTGACAGCTTCCTTGTACCTGAATCAATGGGGAAGACTACCATTTAAAATTTCATACGAGTCTAAAGAATGATTTAAGCCTTACTACTTGATGTTCAACTAATACTTTCAACTTTACACTAGGAAGTTTTTGCATTTTGCTTTCTTCTATATCTGTTTACTTTCTTAAAGACATATGACTTATTTGAAATTAAAATCCATTTTGAGCGTGTTTGCTTTCCAGATACATTCAAATTGAAGGTGAAGCTAGGCAAGAAGTACATGCTATGCTTGAAAAATGCAGCAATGAATGACGAATCAGCTCCATATGAATCAGGTGTTTTGGAGTTTTTTTTATATAAATTTTATTGTAATGGTGCATAGGAAAAATTATTACTATAGTTATTTGTTGGAGTGTTTTTAGAATTTTAATCATTTCATAAAACTGATATATATTAAGTTCTCATAATTATACATAATAACATTTTTATCTTCAAATTAATCCCATTGTACAACTAGGGGTCAGTACATACTATTGCTATCTAGTTCAATGGCCTTGAAAAAAAATAAAAAGAAAGGAACAAAAGAGCACTGCACAATTACGAAGGAAATTAGCGTTAGTCCACTCATCTCTCAAAATATAAAAGGTAAAACTACAATTAGTCCACTCAAAGGAAACAAAAAATTAAGAATCATATACAACTACAACACGTCAACAAAAACCTTGCCAAAATCGAATGTAAGACAAGTAGAATGTGTATAGAAATAAAGGAAGGACCAAAATATAAAGGAAGCAAGCTACAACAAAACATCAATTACCAAAGTTTTCACAAAACATATTTTTCGTAGAGACTAATTGTTTTCTATTCGCTGAGGATTTTTTAATTTTAGGTTTTCCTTTTTTTTAGTTCCAAGTATGACCTATAAAATTAAATTTCTAGGAAATTTTGAGTTATCATTAAATTTGTTATTATTGATTCTATTTTTTGCATGCATTTTTGCAAGCTTTGATCACCATTTGTTCATTTTATAACAGTAGGAGTAGGATCTTTACCTTCCAAGAGTTGATGTTGGGAATTATGGAGTTACTTGAGAGAGATTGCTGCAAATTATGCTGACATGCCTTGGATAATTCTTGAAGATTTCAATATAATTAGAAAATGTTTAGAAAAATTGGGCAGTGAGACATTTGATTATGGTGCCATGGATGAATTAAATATATGTCTAGAGGAAATTGATGTAGAAGACTGAATGCATCTGGCTATTTTCTTACATGATGCAATAAGCATGATGGAAAGGACATGCAGTATAGTTAGCTAGATAGGGTTTTGGAGAATGAAAGTAGTTCTAGCATTTTATACATATTACTGGGAATTTCTTCCACTATCATATCCTGATCATTGCCTATTACTAGTGAAACTTGCAGATTGAGTAGATTATGGTTCAAAATCGTTCAAGTTTCACGGGTTCTGGATGCAGAACAGAGGGTTTCAGAGTACTTTAGCTTGTGCATAGGTGACTCAAGAAAACAGTAATCCCATGAGAACTCTTTGTTTAAACATTCAAAGGTGATCTTAAAGCTTTCAACAAGACATTTTCAAGTAATCTAAGTGGTAGAGTAAACTAAGCTATGGATCTTTCAATAGCTACCCAGTCCTTGTTGCATACTTGCAACAACAACCTCATAATAGTGATTTGCAGAATTTTGAAAGGAAGTATCTCCTATCCTATGGAGACTTCTTGATTGCTGAAGAATAGTTCTTTAAGGATAAGTCAAGGGTGAGATGGAAGAATGATAGTGACAAGAAAGAATTTTTCCACAGGAAAGTAGTGAAACATTAGGCAAAGAGCAGACTGCTTTCTTTGGTAATTGAAGACTGTATAAGGTTGACTGTGAAGAAGTAAAATATGAAGCTGTGTAGTTTTCCAAAAGGTTGTTTGCTAGTCAGCATGCTCTTATTTACAAGTTGAAGCTAATTATAAAGAAAAATATTACTAAAGGTCAACCAAAATTGCTGAGTAGGGAAGTGAAAAATGATGAGATTAAAGCAACCATATTTAGCATGAAAAGTGATACTGCACCAGGGACAGATGGCTATACCATAGAGTTCTACATATAGAATTGGTCACTCACGGGCGAAGCGGTATGTCGTGCTATGAGATTCTATGTTGCTAATTGTTACATGTATCAACCGTTAAATAGTACTCTTATTACCTTGTTACCAAAGACCCAGTAAGCTTCTAAATGAAGGATTGTAAACCCATTGCATGTTGCAATGTGCTCTATAAGGCATCGTTGAAAGTCCTCACTGATCATTTGAAAAGGGTCTTACCTAGTTTGATTGGTCAAAACCAGAATGTATTTCTCAAAGGGCACTTGATTTCAAAAAATATCATGTTGATGCATAAGCTAGTGTATAATTACCGTAGAGATGGAGGCAAACCCAACTGTGCAATCAAGATAAATCTCATGAAGGCCTACAAAACTGTTGATTGGAATTTTTTATTCACTACTATAAGGCTTATGAATTTTTTTGATACGATTTTATTGATTGGACTAAATTGTGTGTCACTATAGCACATTTCTCACTCAATATCAATGGAGTTATAGTAGGATATTTTAAAAGTGGAAGAGGGTTGAGGAAAGGAGATCCAATATCTCCTTATTTACTCCTAATACTTTGGTGGACTTTCCTTAGTTATTGGAAAGGAACAATGCAGCTCATGGGCTGGATTACCATCTCAAATGTGAAAAGATGAAATTGTTTCACTTAATTTTTGTTGATGATGTATTTGTGGTTTCAGGTGCTACAAAGAAAGCTATGCAACTAGTTAAGAAAACTCTTCATGAGTTTGAGAACTTTTTTGGGGTTGAAGCTGAACTTACAGAATTGCAATGTATTCCTAGTAGGGCACATAATTCTACGCGAATAACATACACTAATTGCATACTTATTTTGGAGAAGATGAATTCTAAAATCTAGAGCTTGGGTATCTTGGCACTTGAGTTATGCAAGAAGACTATTTAGTTCAAATATGTAGTTAATAGTTTCATCTTTAATGGAGTAGCATGTTCATTTTGCCCAAATCAATTAGCAAAAGAATTGAGAAGCTTTTCGCAGCCTTCTATTGTCTAGAGAAAACGAGAGTCAATAAATGGCTAAGGTTGAGTGGAAGGAACTTCATGTTCCTAAAGATGAGGGTGGGATTTTGATTACTACATTAGACACATATAACCAAACTTTTATCATGAAGCACATCTGGAACATGTTCTAGGAAAAAATCCTTATGGATAATCTGGATACACACAGTGATGCTCAAAGATAGGAGCTACGAATTGACATAAAGTTGTCCCTGAAACAAATTAGCTACTGGACCTTCTCCAAACTTTCAAAAAATTTCCACCTTCTCTCTCAAATCTGAAAACCTGGCTTCAAATTCCTTGTTTAACAATTTTGATCCTATTTTGATTCTAAATTTTCATCATCTATTGAATCTCAAATGTCTTCAAAATGCCTAATTTCCTAATCTAAACTTCTAGTCTCTAATGTTTCGAGAAGTATTTGCCAAAAAAAAAGATATTATAATTCACTAGTTGAATTAAAAATAGCAACAAAGTTATTCAATTCAGTTTACATTGCAACAAAGATGCTGTCCTCGGTCGAAACCTGTACTCCGACCTTTTTTTTTTTAATTTCTATATCGAAGTCTCTGTTGTGTTGGAATACAATATTTGTTGATCTCTCTCTCTTCCACCTCTCAATTCCACCTCTCGATTCCTAATGATGTAGAAATACCTTTGATTCTTATTTGCTGATCAATTAATCTTTCTCTTTCTCTCTGAAACCTAATTCCACCTATTTCGTCTTTATTCTCTGCAGTAGAAATAGCTTAAGTAGAGTCTCAAAGGAAAATGGTGAGGCTTATACCTAGCGATAGTTCTATCTCAATTTTGTGTTTGTTTCTTAGTTGATTCTTAGGTTTGTTTCTTAGTTTTATCTCTACAATAGAAATACCAAATTGAAATTTCTTTTGATTTCTCAATTGCACAACCAATTCCTTGGTTGGATTTGGTTCTCCGTTGGTGAACTAATTGTAGCTTTGAGACAACTCAACCAACAATTTTGTGAGCTATTCTGGTTCGAAGGCAAGGTAATTAAGCTTAATTTCTTTGTGATATATTCACTTTACTCATTTCCTTCATGGTATAATAGGAGATTATTATATGTGCTTAATACTTGGGAGTTTCTAGACTTTTACGTTTATTTTTATATAGTTTTGCAATTCATTAGAATTTTTATAATGTGACTTAAGGGGGATACTTGAGCTTCAGTTTCAAAAGTTGGATTGCGGTGCATCTTAATCCCCAGTGTTTATAATGCTAGTGGTATTCTGCTTGTATTACTCAATAGAGGATGAGTGCCTGCTGCCTATGCTATTTTGCTATCTTCAAGAGGGAAATTTGCAAAAAAAATAAAAGGCCAAATGACTTAAATAAAACAAAGAAAATGATCAACAAACAGATAGTGGAGTATAATAATCATTATCATAATTGAAATTCTCCTGATTGAAAATCCATGATCTGCCAAGTGGAGTATAATTGTCATTATCTAATGCTTCAACCACATATATCTATCAACATGCTCTGTTGAATCCTTGTTCACAAATAGATAAGAATTTACATCTTGCTATCTAAAAGTGAGATGTAGTGTGGGCAGCCATTGCATCTCAAAAACAAAAGTATGTAAGGTAACAACTCACATGAATGTTGAAGTCATATGGTAAAGAAGTGGGAAGTAGTTTCCTGAGTACAAAAACCTGAGAATGAACAAGAAGGTAATATTTCAGTTAATCGTAGTTCAAAATGTCTGACCAAAATCTAATAGCTTTGAGACTTCATTAAACTTCTAGTTATAATATTCTATTCTTAGGAATATTGATCCGGAATTGCTCAGAAAGGACAGTAAATTTACCTCTCTAAGAGTCTCAAGAAGAGGTTGCTTATCTATTGTACCAACAATTAGCTCTGTACTATAGTTTTCTAGGTAGGAGTACCTGTAAGAACAAGACATTGGTCACTTAATAAGAGAACCAGTCTAAATTTTTTCAGAAGGCAATAATAGTAGGTTGATTTCATATGCAACAATCTAATAAATCTTCTGCAGTATCAACATTTGATTGAGGGAAAAAAGTTAATAGGTAGCCTTAAAAAAATAAATAAAAATAGAGTTAGAAAGTGTATTCACTAAGTACAATTTAGGGTAAATATGCCTTTGTGATTAAGCAGAGTAAGCAGAAACTGATTAAATTGTGTCATGCATCAAACCTTCTTTCTTTGATGCATAAGAAAGACAAATATACAAAGGGCAGTTGGAGGTATTGGGCAAATATCAAAGGATCTCAGTTGGTGAACGTTTCTAAGAGCTGCTTCTTGGTGGACAAGAAGGCATCGCTTGTACGGCGTAGGGTGATTGCGCGGACAACGGGGTTTTCTTTTAAAGAGCTGCTAGTCACTTACTTGGGTTGCCCCTTGTATGCTGGGAGAAGGGTGGGATCCTTGTTCAATGGTTTATTGGATAAAGTATCACAGTATTTGAATTCTTGGCGAGGTCGATGGCTATCAATGAGTGCTCGTGCTCTACTCATTAAGCATATGCTATCTTCAATTCCGACTCACATTCTAGCCGTATTGGTGCCTCCACAAGGGGTAATTGCTGAGCTAGAGCGGATGTTTGCATGGTTTTTTTTTGGGGAATCAGAGTTTGGGTTTAAGCGACACTGGTCAGCATGGAAGAAATTATGTCGTCCCGTGGAGGAGGGGGGAGTAGGTTTTCGTTCATTACAGGCCATTATTGAAGCATTTTCCTGTAAGCTATGATGGCTGTTTAGATGTGGGCATTCGCTCTGGGCCCAGTTTATGAGGTCTAGGTATGTTGGTGAATTATATCCGAATCAGGTCTCTATTTTTCCTAAGTTTTCCCCGAGTTGTAAACGAATGTTTGGGGTTCGATCTTCCATGGAGATATGGCTAAAATGGGATTTGTCTAGGGGGGATGTTGCCTTCTGGTGGGATAATTGGAGTGGGCTAGGTCCGTTGGCATGGAGGTTTCCAGATTTAGCGTCAAACACTCGGGTTCAGAATTTTTTGTGTGAGGGCCAATGGGATCATTTAACCTTGGCTACCTTCCCCTCGGAGGTCGCAGAGGCGGCTGCAGATTCTTTCTTTTGTTTTGGTAAGGTTCCGGATAGTCTAGTTTGGACCTTAGAACCTTCGGGGGATTTTTCTACAAAATTGGCATATCAGGTAGTTCGATCCTCTGGGGTTCAGTCTTGGGCATTTGCTTCTGTCTGGCATTCTCTAATTTCGCCGAAATTATCCTTTCTTATGTGGAGATTGTTGCACGAGCAGCTGTCGGTGGATAATGTGTTAGAAAAGTTTCAGGTTATGCCCCCTCTAAGTGCCACTGCTGTTTGCCGCCTCAGTTGGAAACGCTGCAACATGTGTTTGCTACTGGGGCACTAGCAAATGAGGTTTGGGGGCTTTTTGGGCAGTCGTTAGGCTTTGCAACTCCTTCAGTTGCTTCTGTTAGGTCATGATGCTACAAATGGTGGTTGCTCCCTGACAAAAGGAGGGCATTGCGGTGGTAATACCGCATGCTACCATTGCTTATTGTCTGGTTTTTATGGCGGGCTAGAAACACGGCTCGATTTGAGGGACGAAGTATATCCGTTGGTCAGGTTCGGGGATGGATCATTAATGAGTTACGGTTATTGGTCCAGGTGTACTTTTTGGCCATGGCAAGGTTACCACTTCAATGGGCGAAAATTCTGGACTCGCTGTCTGGGGTTCGGAGGTCCTTAGTTTCCACTCTGGTGCGATGGGTGTGTCCGTCGGACGGTTTCTTTAAGTTGAATACGAATGGTTGCTCTACTCTTCGAGGCGGGGGTGGTGGTGGAGTGTTTAGCGATTCCTGTGAAAGGCTCATTCTTGCTTTTGCTGATTTCTTTGGTCCGGTAAGTCCCCTGCAAGCGGAGGCACGCGCGCTCCTTCTAGGTCTTCAGTTAGGGCGGCAAAGGGGGATATTGCACTTAATTGTTGAATCTGATTGCCTTATCTTGATCAATTGTTTATGGGGGGGAGGGGCAGGTCCAGCGGTCATTTGTCCTGTCGTGCGTGCCATTCAGTATGTTATGCCAGAGTATTATCAGTTCAAGCATTGCTACAGGGAGGGGAATGCTGTGACTGATTCACTGGCTTCCTACGGTACTGCGTGTGGGTCCTTCGAGCTCTATACTAGGGCTTCTCAATTACCGTGTCGCACTAAAGGGTTACTGGCACTGGATATGCAGAATTTTTTTAATTTTCGCTTCTCATTTCAGAGGTAAGGTGCGGCCCTCCTCCCTGCATTGTACTCTTGGGCAGCTTGAATAATAATATAACGTTTGGTAGGAAAAAAATACAACAAGAGTTGCTATTGCCTCACAATTCAAGTGATGAGTTGAGTTTGGAGGAAGATAAGCATAGGAATTCACCTGCATAAACCATGAAATTATTGACTAACAAGCAGCATAAAGTTTTTCCAAGACTTTACTCATTTGTGTATTGTTGGTGAGTGTTTTGATTCTTCCTTTTCTATTCATGTGTGTTTCATTGTAGTTTGCACTTTAAAAGTTGCCCTGTATTTTTTTTTTTACAGAAGTGGTTCTATGCTATAGCACATTTTTAGGCTCTTATCATTGAGTCTGTTTGGATTGTATATTTTTTTAATGTTTGTCTAAAAGTTTACTGTAACTTACTAAAGTTATTTTAGAAAAAATGTCAAGTCCGTTTAGCATCTCTATTCTTTCTATGTTTTTAATAAATAAATTTTCTTTACAGCTTTACCTATGGTAACCCTCTAAAAACGCTCACAAAATCTTTGATATACTCCAATGTAAAAAATAAATTAAAAAATTACCCACACCGTTCTACCACTAGTACCACCCTCCACGTCATTCTCCCCAGCGCTTTTACCACTACCATAATCCCTCTTTCTCCTCCCTATCTCTTCACTCTCTCCCTACTGCTACCAACCCCTCTATCTTTCACAAAGTTTTTTTCCTTTTTCCCCCCTTTCTACTGTCACCACAATCTCCTACTCCTTTCTTTTTTTTTCTTTCTCCCTTCCTTTTTCCCTTTCTTTCCTCTCTTCATCCTCTCTTCACTCGACCCGTAACCTCCTTCTCTTGCCTGATCTACTCTAAATCAAACAAAGGAGAGGGTGAGAGTCACGAGAATGGGAAGGGAGGAAAAGGGGAAAGAAAGAGGAGAAGAGAAAAAAAATGAACAAGAAGGATGGCAGTGGACTGTAGGAGAGAGAAGAGGGGGAATGAGGATAGTGGTGGGAGGCGAAAAAGATGAATGAGGGATGGGGTACAAGAGGAGATGGGGAAAGGGGGTGGTAGGAGAAGAGGGAGAGGGAGAAAGAAAGAGTATATTGAAAAGGAGGAGAAGAAGAGGGATGACAAGCAAAAGGAGAAGAAGGGGTGATAGCGGGTGTGGGAGAGGTGGTGAGGGTTACAAGTGGGGGAGGGTGGTGGTGGTTGATGTTGGATGTGGCATCCATGTTGAGTGGGGCATGGGAGATGATGGAGTTTTATAAATATTCTCCAATACTTTTAAATAGACATAAAAAATTTGTAAAAATTTTACATAAATACCAAAAAAAAAACCATCTAACACGCTCGTTGGTATTTATTTGAAATACTCAAAACATTGTCTCTCTCCCACCACTCGACATCTATCACCAAAAAGCTCTGTCACCTATCATTGGTATCCGTCTCCACTACCGATTCCCTATTTAATATACTATTTTTTGGTATTATTCCAAAACTTATGGATATTTTAGAGTGTGACTCCTAGATGGTGTAATAAATAAACTTTATGCGAATATTCAATAGTGCACAAACAATAGCCAATAGATTAAAAAAAAAGGTCAAAATATTTATTGGTCCACATTGATGATTATTAAACTTAATATCATCATACACATGTAAGTGCTTTGCTTAACTTACTAATGTCAAAATGTGTTTTCTAATTTTCTGTAAATAATTTTTGTTTATTTAGATAATTTAATTGCAGAGTTTCTAAAATGAGTAGGGGTTGTAAACTATAAAATGGAAAGTGTGGTTCCCCTCTCATTGAACTTCTACCATTTATTGGATTAGTTAGATAAATTTTAGCTTCAATGACGGATGTTTTGTTGAAGAAGTTTGAACCTGCATATCCAAGCGAATAAGTATTTTATTAGCAACTAAAACGAGAAAAAAAATGGTAAAATTGAAAGTTATAGAAATGGCCTCTTGTGCTTCTTGAATATTGTACTAGAAATAGAACCAAATGCATGAATTGAAAATCATGAATAGAAAATACGTACAATTGGTTTATGTAAATTGTGACATCAGCTTACTATGTATTGTACTACTTCAAAAGAAACGATATGCATCAAAAGACTACTTTTTATAGAAAATGAAAAGCAAAGTCAAGTTGGAATAGTTAGGGAAGTCTAGGTGGTTAGAATAGTTAGGGAAGTCTAGGTGGCAATAAATCATTGGATGTTTGAACAGTCCAAAATTAGGATCATCCTAATATACTTTATAATTCAAAAAAAAATACAATTAAATTTTAGTATATGTATAGTTCAACATTTCAAGAAAAAATTGTAATCTACTTTTTAGATGTTCAATACAATTAGACTTGGTGAAACTTACAAGTTTGAATAATAGTTATTTAACTTACACTACCCATATAAAACTTTGTTGCATTGAGTCTGGATTGATGATGCATAACTTATACTGCCCATGTAAACTTTTTTTTTCAAAAAAAAAAAAGAAAAGAAAAGTCTGAATTGATGATGCATAACTTCAATTAAAAGTTTAATTACTTTTTTTGCACAAGCACCAAGCACCCGAACTTGGTTTATGCATAGATAATACAGATGGATCTGCAACTGCTAAGATATAAATTGGAATAGAAGCTGAATTCGCATTTTATTAATTTAAGTTCCCCCAGCAGAAAGCAAACAAGACTTCCAAGAATGGACCTCGTGCATAACTGTCTAACATAGTTCACCATGTGATCACAAAAAAGAGGACATCCAAGTATTTAACAGAAAATTATTTGTACGAAAAATATGTCAAAAATTAGTTGTCACATTATGCCCAACCACAGGAAGTCCTTGATGAGCTAGAAACCACACTTTGATGCATTAATTTTCTGCCTAGATGCACGTTCACAATTATGCAGCATCTCCATGATAGGCCGCAAGATGAATCTGAAGCAGTAGTGAAAACTAGGACATTATACACAAACACTAGATGAGAAACCATAGGACATATGCCCTGGGACCTTGAAACCAGAACAAGAAGGAAAACTCTCGAAAGAACCTCTGCACTAATAAAAAAAACAAGGCTGGAGATATTGGGGCTCCATGATGAAACCCCACAGATGATTTAAAAAGTCGTGATTCAAGACCCATTAACAATCAATGAAATGATGAATTCGGAAAGGAAAAAAAGAGTCTCCAGACTATATTTATACAGATCTTTCCAAAACCAAAGGCCTGAAGAATCTGAATGAAAAAAAGGCATTAAACGCTATAATCGGCCTTAATTATGTCTAATTTCAAGCTACATTACGTCCCCCACTTGTCCTAGCAATACTAGGATGCATTTCTTGAGCAAGTAGGAACTTATCAAAAAAATGGCGGCCTTTGATGAAACAACTTCACTACAAAAAAATAATTCAGTGAAGCTTGTCGGACCGCATATCAACCAAGGTTCTGGAAAAAAAATTCTTGTTGATAAATTACACAAACTTATTGCACAAAATTGGATAAAGTCACAAGTAGGGCTGCAAACGAATCGAGCCGCTCGCGAGCCGCTCGAGTCAAGCTCGAGTCGAGCTCGACATTAATCGAGCTCGAGTCGAGCTCGAGCCAGCTCGAGTCGAGCTCGAGCCAGCTCGAGTCAAACTCGAGCTCGAACTCGAGCTCAGAATATTAAGCTCATTAGCTCGTGAGCCGGCTCGCGAGCTTGAGTATATATATATATATTTTTTATTTTTATTTTTATTTAATAATAAATTACGTATATTATATATATATTTTTTTATTTTTTATTTTCATAGTGAAATTACGGATATATCCTTAATATTTTATTATTTATTCAGAAAAAATATTATTTTATTTATTTTTTTAAAAATAAAATAATTTTTTTTTATTTTTTTCGAGCTCGGCTCGACTTGATTCGAGTCGAGCTCGAGCTCGAAAATTGCCAGCTCGTCGAGCTCGAGCTCGAGCTCGAGCTTGATAAAATTTAGCCGAGGCTCGGCTCGATTAGCTCAAAGCTCGACTCGGCTCGGCTCGTTTGCAGCCCTAGTCACAAGGATTCAACCCTTTTAGAATCAGAACTATCAAAGTAGATGTAATAGAGCAAGGCAAGCTATCACCACAAAAGAAAGATACCACAGTCATATACAAATTCTCTAGCATAACCTCTCATGAAGCAGTTAAAGAATTTTCCAGTAAAGCCATCTGGCCCTACAGTGCTATCCCCTTCAATGTCAAAAACCAGCCTTTTTAATCTTTTCCAAATAAGGAATGTGTTCAAAGTGAGCATTGTCCTCCTCTAATCAATTTTAGTATGACCTGAGGTATACAAAGTAGGAAAGAAATGAACAGCCTCTTCCCTGATGTCCTGTTCAACAAAAATCCAATCACCATCTACATTTTAATCTAATGAATTATAGACTGAGACATTCTTGTTTAAGCACTGATGGATTTCGAGTACTTAGTATTCCTATCTCCCTATTCCAACCACTTACCATGAGACTTTTTGCTTCTGATAGTGTATTTCAATATTTAAAGCATGTCTCAAAGAGACTTGTGCAGAATGCAAAGCCGTCAGACTTTAAAGAAGCCTCTTCCTGCCTATAAGCTTTTGCCACAGCCAGCTCCTCTGCCTCAATGACTTGATAAAAGATATTACCAAATAAATAAATAAAAAAGCGTCCAAAAAAGGTTTTTTCATAATTTAGCTAGGCCGCCATGTAGAGGAATATGATCCAATGCTGTTCAGCTTAAAGAAGCTGGAGAGCAACAACCATTAGCCAGCTAATCAACATCGATTAATAAGATTTCTATCATATTCCTAGTAACTGCTTCCAACACTGATCTTCTGCTCTCAGAACTTAAATCTCTTTGACAAGATAACAGTTGCACCTACAGAAACAGACACTCCTTGGCTTAATATGTCACTAGCTGGAAGCTAATACAAGGACACCAAACATTCCATCATCACACGACACAATACTAACCAAAATACAAGTTTTCTTCTCTATTAGCAGATTCATTTTTCAAAGATAAATTACTCAAAACAGTCTAAAATGAACAACCAAATGCATGCTAAAAGAAAAGCCTCTACTATTGATCCAATGTCTTCACCTCCTATTGGCCATGAGAAGATGTGCAATTTCTGCATAAAAAGTAAAAAAAGAAAAAATCAAAGGAAAAACCAATAAGTCATTGTTTTAGTAATCCCAATCAAGCATTCATGGCACAATCCAATGAAAGCAGTATACAGTGATGCTATAATCAAAGAACAAAAAATAATGCATTTAAGCTAGAATTTAGACATAGATCAAAACAAGAAAAAACAATGCCACACATAGGATTGCTGAAGCAGAAAACAAATCATTTTTAGCAGCTGAAGCAGTTAGAGAGTATGAGAGGACTGTTCATAAAGCCGAGGATAGATTCAGCATGATTACTAGTTAAAGACATAGTAAAGACATCTATGATCGATGTTCGCAACGTGAAATGATCCTCTTGAGTTTGAGATAGGCAGTCCTTCAAGTTGCTAATAGCATATACAAAGGTTAACAAGGAAGTTTTCTTCAATTTCCTTGTAACTTAGAGCCAACTAGCCTGCACAGCAACAGGTACAAGTAACTTAGTAGATCAGCTAAGAAGGATGTTTTAGGGTGCATCAACTGTCCAATGATTTTAAGAGTGGTTATCATTTCCTAATTCTTGCAATGTATCTTTCTATGATCAACGCTTTCCTCTAGTTATGAAATGTTGGCTGATAGCGCAACTACTTCAACTTGTCCAGGATTTTCTAGTTCCTGGTTGCCAACTTTGGCTAACAAACCTTAACTTCTGGTCTCGCCGCTCACGATACAGAAAAAAGTAGAAACTACTGTGTGAGGATTGGTCCCTATTTATGGCTAATGCCAGCTTCCAGAGTTTAGGGTAACGCTTTCAATCTTCAAAAGTAGGAGTTATTTAAAGTACTAGTTTATTCCATCTTGTAAAAGAATTAAAGTTGCTTTTTGATTAAATATCTTTACACTTGCTACAATCCAAAAAAAAAGGTGAAAATTTACTGACACTAATAAACAAGTATAAAAGGGTTTGATTGCTTTATACAGCCTACCAATTGGGAAAAAACCAAATGAGATATACACATAGAATGCTATAATAAAGAATAATAAAATATTAAACAAGAGGAGAGCTTGCCAATAGCCAAACACAAGAACTCGGAACTATTGATCCACAATGTGGCCTTTGCCCTCTACTACTTTCTTTGGACATTCTATTGCTATGATGATAACAGACATACAAACACTAAGAAGAGCAGAAGAACGCATTCACCTCCCCTAGTCTTGCTTTTCTTTTAATTTCATAACCCCAGCCTCACTTGAATTTTTCAAGTATATTTGTTTTTGGGACACAAAATTGGTTGTATCAATCTTGACAGCTTTATGCTTCGCTTCCAAATTTGCTAACCTATTTTGAGCTCTCTTTACGCTAATCACATACAGTGTGGTACACTTGCCTTCAATCTTCAAGATACGCTTGAGAAAATCAGATGTAAGTAAGCCACCTTTAAGTATTTACGTAACAAAAGCAGATTATTTATGCAGACTTTTGACATCATTGCCCGCAATACTTATGAAAGGCTTTTGGGGGTTTTTCCTTCCCTTTCCCTTTAGTGTCAGCAGTAGTAGGAGTCTGAAATCGCTTTTGTAGTTCTCATATGCTAATATCGCATCTCTGTAGTCACCTTCGAGAATAAGGTGTATATCACTCAACCCCATTTGAGACTGCATAGTATGGGCTTGTTCGAGGAGATCAGACATGGCAGTCATCTCTACTAGAGTGGTGTCATCAGACTAACCCACATGTTTGTAGTAGAATGTTGCGATCACATTCCCATATTCATCTCTCAGCACCCCCACTCCATAACCTTGGTCTCCTGCTGGATTAAAGGATATGTCTGTATTCAGTTTGAAAAATCTAGACAAAAGGATAGAATAAGAATTCACCAAATATATAATAGCGTGTATATGTATATATATATATATAAGGGTCCTGATGTAGTGGGATCGTTTGAATTGTTACAACTTCTAGCAGATGGTTTGAAATTGATTCTAAAAGAACCTATTTCACCAAGTAGTGCAAATTTCTCTGTTTTTAGAATGGCTCTAGTGACTACATTTATGTTAAGTCTAATCGCTTCAGCATCTTGTGATCTTTGAGAAGATCATTACGAGCCCTCTTCTAGGGTGGATCAGGACAAGAATGAATCCGAAATCCAAGACATACTCATACTGGGATATATATATATATTTCCCCAAATTTTAGGGATAACAAACTATCATCATACTAGTCTATTTCCTCAAATGGGGTGCAAGAAACATTTATTTATTTTTTTTGTGTAAATTTTTGCTGTCAAGTTTTTTACTGCATGCTGACTGTTTCATTTCCTTTCACAACTTTGCTTCCTAGATCATACTTTTTGAACAAACAAAATAAAATAAAGTAAATGAACAAACATCAAACTATTCTAAACCAGCAAAATAAAGTAAACGAACAAACAAAATGGGGTAAACTGACAGCCATACCCTTTCTTTAGGAGGTTTCTCCCAATAGTCCTTACTAGATAGTTTGCTCTTATCAATAAAAGAGAGGCTTCTAATCTAGAGTGGTAGCCAGATATGGGTATCTTTATGTTTAGGCTTGGTACCACTGCTACTAGGTTGACTAGGTGATGAAATCCCAATACTAGTCCTTGGGCTTTAGAAAGTAGCCGGCGGAGGGGATGTTCCAATTCCAAAACAGGAAGCAAGTTGGCGTTGGGAAGCCCCCTTCTTGGGCAAAATTTTACCCCACATTTCTATGTAACTCTCGTATTCTGGTAGAAGAGATTGAAGACGAGCAGCCATGGTTTCTATGTAGCTCTCGTATTCTAGTGGAAGAGATTGAAGAAGAGTGGTGGCAGCAGACAAGAGTCAAGGTGGAAGAGATTGAAGAGTACGAAACTCATCCATGGTCTATTCCGTTGAAGAGAGATTTTTCTTTTCTTTGTTTTTCTTGTCAATCCATCGAATGGAATGGAAATGCAATTTTTTTTTTTTGAAAAAATGGAATAGAAATGCTTGGAAGTTTGCATTGGACGAGGCACTTTTTAGAGTCTTGTTAACTTCCTTATTTACATATAAATGAGGAACTTTTTTTTTGCACTTTTTAACTTCCTCATTTACTTATATGCACTTTTTCCTCATTTACATCGAATGCTTGGAACATTTTTTTTTGCACTTTTTAGCGTCTTGTTAACTTCCTCATTTACATATAATTCAGGAAAATATAATGATAGTTTCACTTTGTTAAGTTGTATGGCTTGATAGTTCTCTGTAGAAATAAAAAGCACAAATGCTAGCTTTTTCTAATGTAATTCTGTTTAACCTTGAAATTTGATGTCATGGTCTTTATAAATCTAAAGCTGGCAACTATTTATAGACAAGACAAGAAAGCTTTACAAGATGTTAGAGAATTCTACACTAAGTCTTTCTACATTTAGTCTCTAAAATCTTCTATACAAGACAAATTCTTATATGCAAAGTTTTAGGTTATTCTACAAGGTTCTTGAACAACCTAAAATGAGTTGGAAGCCTCTAAGGTTTTCTAAATACTTCTAATAACGTTTGGAGAAGTGCCCATGCATTGGTCAAGCTTTCATTGCTTCCCATTTGTTTGTTACAGTAGGGTGTGTCTCTATTCTCGGTCCTGATTTTTTGCCTACTCATCTACGTATAGTAGTGCATGTCTGGCCGATCAGGGACATATTTGTTGGTCCTGATTTATCACTTCATAATTCTATTCCACTTTACTATTGTTATGATTCCAATTTCATCTATGTAAACTGATTTTTTTTTATTCACACACATGTATGTATGTAAAATAATACGCTGTACAGTCACTATTTGATAGTATTTTTTTCCATTTCCATTTTTTAATTCTTTTCTTATCACATTTTCTATTCTTATTATTTGGTTTTACTATAAAATCCTATTATTAAAATTTTAATAGTTTTAGATATTACAAAATTCAATACATTAGTCATAAATTGTTAATGAATCTATCATATTTTATTATATCATATATCATATAATAATTTGTTGTTCAATTTACTACATGTTAAGTTGTTCACTTACTACTCTCTTGTTATACCAAATGAAAGCTCTATCTTTTTGCCATGTGTACATATCTTACAATTTATTTCCTCAGATTTTAGTGTTTTTTTTTTAACAAGAATCAATCCTAGTTTTTCTACCAACTTTCTTTACTTAATTTTTGTAATTGTTGTGTTTTGCACCAATAATTAGAGGAAGCAAAATTGAATATCCTATTTATGAATTAATTATTTTTTATAGTGTTTAACTTCAATACTTTTACTTAGTAATTTGGTTCTTTGGTATCAATATTCATTAAGAAAGTGAAAGAGAAAAAACTATAGAAGATAAAAAGTACGTGTGTGCAAATACACGAATGAATAACTAGTTAGTCGCTATTGCAAAGAAGCATTTCTTTACCTCCTTTCCTATGAATGTTCCTTTGTAGGGGAGCCTAAACCAGTTGAAACCCGAAAGCACTTTTTTTTTCCTGAAACGTTAGATAATTACATTGATATGTTGTAAACTATACAATTATTGAGCAAATGCCCAAATTTACTTTACAAGTGCATCTTGGCACTAAGAGTGTAGCCACTCTTCATCAAAAGAACTGCTTAATGCATGCAAACTTACTAAATCAACCCTTTCCTTCGTTAAGTTACTGGACAAAATGAATGAGCATTCCATAAACATTGAGCACAAATTTCTGATGTCCTCCAAGTGAGAGTATATTGCCATGTCTTTGGAATTATAGGTTTGGATCATTTTCAGCAACTGTTTTTGTTTAATCTTGATCTGTATCTTCTCCCATTCCTTCTTTCTTGCCTTACATAATGCTAATTTAACAGCCACTGCTTGGTTTCTGAGTTTGTTACCATCAGTAGCTTCTTTGAGTGCCCATTGCGCAAGAATTTGTTTGTTATCATCTTCTACTACTATTCCAATCCCCATGTCACAGCCTCTCATCCTCTGTTGTACTGCAATCGTTAGATGAATGGTGTTTGCACCCTCCTTCCTCTGTACCTGTAGTGCAGCTGCTCTTGGTGTTTCCAGCATGCTCATTCTTTTCTCTTGATCCTTAGCTTCTTTGTATTCCATCCATTCATTCTATGCCTTTTGTACTATCTTCAATGGATGTTGCTGTACATTGTTGAAAATGCTGTTGTTTCTTGCTTTCCAAATCTGTCATAAGATATTAGCTATTAAGGTTATGTGTTCCATACCCTCCCTTCTGCACTTGGCTTCTATTAGTGAGTTCCACCACTTCTTAAAGTCTCCTCTCTGGTCTTCAATTCCATCCCAATGTAATGGAGCTGGATGCCATGTTTCTTTAGCTATCCTGCATTGAAATAATAGGTGTTCAACAGTCTCAATTCCTTCTCCACACCAATTGCTATTAGGTGATCCTATTTTAGTTCTACCATGCATGACTTCATTCACAGGTAATGCAGTGTTCAAGCATTTCCACAAAAAAAACCTGAAAGTACTAAACTTTGATGGAACTATAAGATCCTGACGACCATATTCACAGGTTCCATATTCCGATATTTATGGTGGGACTGTTGATTATATTTTGCCTACTTCCACCAACGGTCAAAATTTTCATATAGATGGAAGAAGCTCGGAGCACTGGATCCTTTTGTAATAGCTTTACCATGCCTACAATTGCTAGTAAAAGAACTTAATTTGTGCTAAACAAGGGTCTTGCATCAGTCTTCAAACCCTTGAGCAAGAAAATAGAGATTCCTAGAGTTAGAATAGTCTTTTTTGTTCCTTTTAATTTAAATACATACAAATGGGAAAAGAAAGTTCTAGCTTCTCAGAATACAGATGGTAGATTAATCCACCGCCCCCTCCCAAGCCGAGAGAGAGAGAGAGAGAGATGGTCCTAGAATTGTGGTAGATAATGCAAATTGTTGAATGAGCTTTAATCTATTGATTAAAATCGAAATCCTAGGACTTAAAGATTTTAAGCTCAAATCCCTTTTCCCTTTTCCCATTTATTGATTCCCATCCCTTTTCTGCTAAAAAAATTAAAAAGAAAAAATGAATTATCAACTACAAGAAAATGTGAGAAAGGGAATGTTGTTTATCAATTCAGCTTAAATGATTGAGTAAATCCCAGACACTGATAGTTTTGGAAAGGGGGAGAGATTTCAAACGACACTTTCAATGAATGAGTTTCTAATTAGCATGGCTGGCAGTAAATAGTGAAAGTTGTCAAACGTGGTAGTTCTCACATAGAGAGTATAGCATTAACATGCTCGCTGGAAGAAGATGATATTAACCAATTTGCCTTGACAAGTTTTTTCGTGATTGAAACATTCTGAAAAGCTACACTATTGTTTCGATATTGGGCAGACTGAATACTTAACATGCAAGGTAGTAGGTTTGATATGGCAAACAAGCCAGATTCAATAGTCAAAGGGCGAATTAGCATTTCAATTTTGTTTATTTACCGTAGTTCCTTTTTTTTTTCAAACTTAAACACGAAAAGGTTTCCTCTTTTTGGTTTGCATATTTTCCACCCTGCACCCTCAAAGACAACATCTAATTATTGCAATTCTTTCAGTTTATAAGCTGTATAAGATAGCGAGTGGCTGGAACTTCAATCAGTCTTATATTTAGAACTCGAACTTCAAGAATGGACCTTCTCCATGGGCTCGTGTTCCTGGTCTGATTTGACTTGCTTACTGAACTAGATTCTTGGTGCAATAATTCTTTTCATTGTCTCCTACATTTTAAAAAAAATAAATCATTCAACGTTCTTTTAATAGATTTTTTATGATCCAAACCCAGCTCAAATCCATATCATCCTATCTAAACTCATATATACACACACACACACACATATATATAGACATACATACATACATATACATATTGTGTGTATGTATGTATATGTGTGTGCATCCATATTAGTAAATTTATAAAATAATCTAACATTCTATGGCCATTAGTTATTATAATCCTCATCGTTATTATAATTAGTACAAACCTTTTCAGAAAACGGAGAAAAAGTAAAGGAAAACAAATGAAAAATTGGATGTGGATATAGTTGAATCTTTGAAAATAAATAGAAGTAGTCTTTTTTTGAGTTTATAATATTGCATTTAACTCTTGCATATTAATTTTATTATTTGAAAATAAATATTGGATGGTATTTCTATTATTTTTTAACTCTATATATTTTTAATATATTTTTACTTTAGTATGTTCAAAAAATATAATGGATACCCATTAGATACCCAAATCTATGAGGGTTTGAATTTGGACTTATTTTTTCAAACTCATAAGGGTTTGGATTTGGATTTGGGTCTAACTAAATTTAATGAGTTTGGATTTGATCAAAGAGATCTATGCTTAAGTGTCATATTGGTATTCAAGGTGTGGATCAAGCCACTCTCATATGTTTTCTTGATTTGCCTTCATCCTTTCCAGTTGCACCAAACAATATCAAAAAACTTTCCTAAATCCGCTCAGTCCAGCCGAGTATAGGTACGTACTACACATAAGGGATTCTAAATTATTTTCCGGACATTTCAAATTACTCGTCAGTCAACAAAAAGTAAGAAAAATCAATTTATTAATAAATAGTCACAAAAAGGAATAGCACATACTTGACATATTCAAGGAATCATGCTATATGGCTTGGCTAATGGATGCTGGTTGGGCACTCGGGTATTTAGGTGTTAAGTTTTTTTAGTAAAGCACAGTTAATTTGAAAAATTGTCATAATTTATGGGATAAAATAAATGTAAATGTCTATTTATATGGTAACTTATATTTATTTTATGGTCGTAACCTGTTAGAAAAATTCTATGCTGTAAACTCAAACATTATACAAGTGATATGAGGGCATGAGTGGGTAATTGTCTTTTGTTACTCAAATAGATTTATTTTTAGTTAGGAGGGAGGATTTGCTATTCATCGTTAATTACAGGGAGACAATATGTGATTAAGTCTTTTATTTATTGTGGTTGGCAATAGTTGTTCCACGATGTTGCTGTAGTAGAACGCTTAGAAGGATTGTTGCCATATGTCTTCAACATACCTGTCTTAATGGTGCTAGAACAAGTTGTTTTATGACCGAAAAGGACTCCTTTTACGAAGAGGTGGTGGTGTAAATAAGTCTAATCAATTCGAACATTTTAATATTTAAATTTGTTTGATTATATTATGAACTTGAAATTATGTTTAAATTTAATTTGTTTATTTACCGACCCGAGTTCGAAAGAGTTTTTATCGAGTTAACTTGAATCGAGGTCGAGTTGTTTGAACGTTTCTAGTTATAGATTCCAATTTAATGCCAATCAAACTAAGTTCGAGCCAAACTAAAAATTTTACTGAACACAAAGGTTGTTCAACCTTGGCTTAATTAGTAGGTTTGTCCAAATTTTTAAAATCTTATGGAGTTGAACTTGATCAAGTATTGTGTAGTTTATTTTGTCTTTTAACTCTAAAAACAAGTGGATTAAAATCTCATTAGAAAAAATATTAGGTACTACATTTGCTCTGATTTGGATTAAGGTTGTAGACACCAAAAATTTCATAAATCATTTCATTATTTATATCTATTTTTATATTTTTATTTTATTTTTCTATGAAAAATTATCTCATCTCATTTGATTTTTATTTATTTTTTTTGCAGAAAAAAATCAGAAAGAAAAGAAAAGAACATAAAAAAATGAATAAAAAAAATTAGATTTTTGCAAAAAAAAATTCTCCACGCGCGCACAACGCACGCGTCTTCTTCATAAGCTGGTACAGAAACCAGCATCGAGTACACAATTGCAGCTGGCATTTTGAGCAATTTTGGTTGGCATTTTTTCCTTGTTTTCTCCCCAATACATTGCTGGTACAAAGAGCCACATCACCCCTTAAGATTTATCAATAAACATCTAGAAAATAAGGGATCAAATGGCTCCAAATGAGCCACAAAAACCCAGCTCCATCTCCATCTTTGTTCTCAAGGTTTGGGGGTTTTGACTCCATTTAAATAGCATCAAAACGCAGTCATTAGGGTAAGAAAGAGAGGGGCGGAAAAAGAGAAAATGGGGGAAAAAAGAGAGAAAATAGAGAGAGAAAAGAAAAAAAATTCTTTTGCAGTTTTCAGGGATAAGGCTGATTATATGGCCTTCTTCTGAGGGGATTTTCTCATCTGATTTAGTGTCTTTTGCAAAGATATTGATTTCCACACACTCTCCGAAGTCAGGAGAGCAACTTTTGTTCACATCTCATAGAAAAAACGACTGGAAGACTGCCAAAGTTGGCCGCAAAGGTGCTGCTCCGCCTCCACTGCACCAGTCCCAGCTTCGTGCAAAAGAAAAAACGCAGCAAGATCCATTTTTGTTCGTGTCTTTCGACCTCAACCTCGCTCAAGATCATTGTTAGGTACTCCCCTAAACTAATGTCTTGGTTCCTATCATTTTCATTTGCTGCTTTATTCCTTTTCTGCTCTCTTTCGTTTCCTTGTTGCTGCTGTTTCTTGCGTTTTTCTTATTTTGTCTTGTTTTCCCATTTTAATTTCCTTCAATGGCAAGTTATGCAAACAGATTATAGGGGAGTTACATGGTCTTGTGTGTGTTTGGAGATTATCCGGCACTATTGTTGAGTTGATGATGAACTTTCAAAATTGCAGAAAGATGCTTTGAACAAGCTTGCATGAATAGTTTTATGAATTGCAATTTGACCCCTCAACTTTTGCATAATTATATTTTGGCTCAAATTTTGGAAGAAATGAATCAAATCTCTCTTTTTCAAGCTTTAACTCTCTTTTACATGTTCTAAGTATATTTTTGAGCAAATTATTTCCGCATTTTAGAGCATAATTAAGGCTTAATAATTTTGGTAGATTTAATGTTTTATTAGGTTTAGTAAAAAGATGTTAAGATTTGGGTAATGTTATTTTGATTGGGTTTTTAGTAAAGGGTTTTGTTTTATTTTTTGGGTTATGACATGGGTTTGGGTGGTTAAAATCCAATCTTTTTGGATGGATTTATTTAGCCAAATGATGGGCTGGCCTGTCCCTTTTCATCGGGCTAAAATGGTTTCTGGCCGAATAAATTAATAAAAATGTCCCGTTGACCTTTGATTCTTAAGAGACCAGAAACAAAATTTACAGTTTAGCCCCTGACCTTTTGAGAAATTTTACTATGACCCTAAAAATATGGCTTTCTTTCAGTTGATCCCTAATTGAATTGTAATTTAGTCCCTAAACTTTATTTTTCTTTGATTTTGACTCCTAATCTTTGTAATAATTATAATTTAACCCTAAAAAATTTCTCAATTTTTACAATTTGGTCCTTAACAACTTTGATTTCTTAAGGATAATTAGTTGTTAATCATGCTTCATTTAAATACATTTAACTTATAAATTTTAGGGATTTTATGTTTGTTTATATTTCCTTATTATAGTAAAAGTGAATTTGCTATGTGTTTACATTTTTCTTTTGATTGTTAATTAAATTGGTGCCTTGACTATTTTGTTGATTTTGGGGTATAAATAGGGCAATTTCCACCTCATTTAACCACAATTTCAACGGAGGTACTTTCTATTATTATTTCAAATCCTTTATGTGCTCCTATGTCTTTTTTATATGTAATTGCATATTTTGAGTGCTTTTTCTTGTATTCACACATTTTATTTATTTTTAAATTTTCATTTATTATATTTAATTTTTTATGATTATTTGAGAGGCATTTAAATGCCAAATTATAATAGATAAATGCCCAGAACTGTATTTAGCTAGGCTATGTAATAGATAGACTTTGTTTTTGTCAAAATGTAATTAGTTAGATGAATGTAATAGTTAGGTTATTATTTTCAAATTCCCTTCTTAGATTGTAATTAAGACCCCGAATGTAATAGTTAGGTCTTTATGTAATTTTATTTGCTTATGTACTTGTATGCTTGTGTACTTATGTATTTATTTACTTTTTTTAGGATTTTGCATCTAGATATCATGTCTATGTGTTATGTACTCTATGTGTTTTGTATATTTATTTATTTTGATTATGCTTTATATACTTTATTTATTTATAATAAATGCATGACGTTACCACATTAGTCCAATGCTAATTGTGACCTTTTTCCCCTGATTTCTCACTAGTCTAACGCAAGTGAAAACTTATAGAAATGGACTAGTTTAATGCTAGACCTTTTAGGCCGTGTTCGGGCTAGATTCATATTTTGCGTGATATTCATCACATTTCATACTTGTTTTTTTTCATTTTAGGATCTTTTCTCATCTTACATGATATTTCCTCTTTATAATATCTCTCTTATCCCTATATGCGCAAAACATGACACCTATATTTGCATTTTATTTAGAAAATTAGAAATAAGCTAGTCTATTTGTTTGACTATGTTAGAGAGTTACTTTTCAAATATGAAAAACGAACGAGTATGGCTTTTTGGTTTTAGCACGCTCTTCCGCCCTCTATGAAGGAAAATTGTGTCATGAATTTCAGTTCCTCGTACCCGTTATGTTACATTCTTCTCTGTTAGCACATGTATATTTATATATTATAATTTTTTCTTTTTTTCGAGTCTCATCTTTTGCATATTCGTAACCTCTTTAAAGGATCATTCCTAGGCATCGCAATTAATGTGATTTGCATAAATTAAATTTTGAAGAGATATTCTAACCCTCCCGATACCCCTTAGATCTAGATTCGCATCTATATAGAAACATCCTAATGCGATAACTTTTATAGGTTAGACTAGGAAAATTTTCGACTAAATCTCGCAACTAGTTTTGGTTAAGTTAAAAGGGTGCCTATCAAATCTTTGCTTTCTCTTTCTTCAACCATGACTTTCGAACTCTTTTCTCCTATTTTCAAAGATCTGGAATCGTCTAAAAGAGGATTTTTTATTTATTATTTATTTAAAATGTATTTTGGATAACTTGGTACTCCCAAACTCAATATCAAGTGGCAACTCCTATTTTTTCCTAAAAACCCTTTTCAAACTATTATTCTGAACCCAAATCGTCACATATTTTCAATCCCATTTTTAGGCACTTTTTCTTTATTATTTTTCTAAAATCAAAACTCATTTTTCAACCCCATTGTTTTATTTTCAAATATAGGGGCGCGACAAAGGTAATCTAAAACATAATTATAGTCATCTAGAAAAATTATCAAGTGGCTATTAGTTTTACATTTTTTAAGTTTATTTTCTTTATTCCCTATTTTTTTTTAAAAAAAAAACTTCGTTTAAGGGGAACGGATGTCAATTCAAATTTTATTAATTCAAAGAGTAAGCGTACAAGGTTTGGAGGGGCGTGTAGAGACAAACTCCAATATGCAGCGTGAAAAAGAAAAAGAGTACTAGGCTTTTACAATTAATACCCGATACATGACATAAATAAAGAAATTTTTGCATATAAGGTGCAATAGATAGTTGACATTTGTGATGTGCTCGCTCCTTTAACCGATGCATCAGCAGTTGAATTGATATCTTTGTAGCAATCATATGAAGTAAAATTTGCTTGTTGAAGATACCCTTTTTTTTAGTCAAATGGCATCTTTGCATTTATATAAACACTCGATAGTACAAGTTTTAATTAAAAAAGGAGGCAACTGCCATTGTATCATCTTGTACACTTTGAGTGAGCCAAACTGGAAAATTTGGTTCCCACTAAATATCTTTAACTAGCCTAGTTGTATATTGCGCTAGCTTATGATTACATGAGTTTCCTTTCCTATGAATAAGAGAAGGTGCATTGTTGAAACAACTCTTTCAACTCCATGATATCTTCGATCATAGTTCCAATAATGGTGTGATTATAGTTTTTGACTTGGATTCTGTCGATGAGGTATTTACAATTTGATTAGACCACAACAACCTTCCATTTTGCTTCCACTACCATTAGAAGAGAAGCTCTTACTGTCAGTGCTGCTTCCAGCATTGGAATTCCCTATTTTCTGCACCATTTGTGCCCAAGCTTTGTTTATTTTGTCCGATCAGTTCCTGGCTATGATTCCTCCGCCGGTTCTTATCATCTGAGAGGAGATGGCAGCATTTGTATTGATTCTACATGCCCTTTCCCTTGGTGGACCCAATATTGCCTGGATTAAATTCGAGTTGTTCTTTCAATGATCTCTCTATTAACACTTTCCTCAGCTTCTTTAAACTCTATCCAGTTTTGTTGAACTTTTTGTACTACATCCCATTCTATATCTTGGTTATCTATTAACTGTACCTTATTTCTAGCTTTCCAAATTTGCCAAAGTATATTGATTGTAAGCTTCGTGCAGTCCTCTCATTTCTATCTGATTCTTGCTTTTAGTTTTACCTTCCCACCATCTCCAAAAATTGAATTGCAGGTCCTCTAGTCTTTCCCAATTTACATGAGACAATTTCCAGATTCTTCTGGCTACGGTGCAGTTGAAGAATAAGTGCTCTAATGTTCCAACGCCTTCTCCACAACTCTTGCACATTTTATTCCCATTTCCAGCCTGCTATTCATGACTTCATTTACAGGTAAGCTATCGTGAATCATTTCCAGATGAAGTGCTTTAGTTTGTGTTTCACATTTGAACCCCAAATGCTCTTTCATACCTTCCCATATGAGTTGTTCACACTTGTCTGAGCTTCTTTATTGATCCTCTCCCTCCTATCTTGCAGCAACATATCTAGATTTGGCAGTATGCATACTAAATGTGGTGTATATGTCCTATGTTTTCTATGATGTAGGCTCAAAGGGATTACGATGATCTTGCTTGCGTCCTGCATTTGAAAAGCCTCCTAAGCATGGTTCGCCATGGGTTGTGGTCGTGGTTGTTCTACATCATTCGCGGCATATTGATTGAATATTGGATGATACGCATATTACAACACATAAAAATTTTCAAAAAAATCTGAAAAAAATTAGAAAAGGTACAATCTAAAAAAATATCTGAAATGACTCCGAGTTGACTCAGATATATCAGCCAATACCATGCATCACGGATTCGAATCGGCCGAGTTAGAGTGAGTCATTGCGAATATGGTATTATCTGCAATTTGTGAATTGGTATCGTATCGATCTCCTCCATTCTGGTTACGACTCGGCTAAGTCGTATCGAAATCGGTCAATATTGCTAATCATGCTCCTTAGTTAATCTTTTTGCCATGAGTGATAAGATCGCTTACCTTCTCAATCTGGCAATCATGGATCCTGGTTATACTAAACATTACATTTTCTGTCTCAATTATCCACTTGTCCTTCCAAACATCAACGTTCCTTCCATATCTTACATTCTTTATTAAAACCTTTCAGGAGTAGGGTTTTTGCACTTGAAATACAGTTCTAGACCCAAGAAGCATTTTTTGGGAGGGTGCCTTTGCCAGCTATCTTCCTTCTTCAGATACTTTGCTTTTATTATTTTGCTTACTAGCATTTGGTGAAATGAGTATCCTTCACAACTGCTTGGCCAGAAATGTAGTGCTGTAGTGCTCCAAGTTTCTGAATCGAAGGCCCCTTTTCCTTTCACCTCTAAAATTTTACTCTAGCTGACCATATGCATTTTCCTCTCCTGTTCTCTTCCTCCCCATCAGAACTTTGCTATCTTCTTGCATATATCTTTTTAAAGCCCCTTTGGAATCCTGAAGCATGATAGTGTATATGTGGGAAATGCTATGACAATTGATTTCAACAATATTATGTTGCCAGCATGACTTAGCAGCTTTTGTTTCCATTATTGGAGCTTAATGTTGATGCTTCCTTTCAAATATTTGAACACTCAATTCTTCGAGCTCCCAATTACCATTGATAGGCCCAAGTACTTGCCATTGGTTGCTTCATTCATGTTTCCCAGGATTTCACAAATATCTGTTCTACATTCAAGAGGAGTATTTCTACTATAGAAGATTGCTAGCTTATCAAAGTTCAACAGTTGTCCAGATGCCTTGCTATATAGGTCCAATACCTCATTCAGCTTCGAGGCTTCCTGTACAATAGCTTTGCAGCACACCAATGAGTCATCTATAGAAAATAGATGAGTAACAGCTAGTCTACCCTTGCACACTTTAACACCGATTAGATTTTTACTATGAGTAGCCCTCTGTATTAGATTGGACAAATCCTTTAACACGTATGAGGATAGATATGGGGACAATGGATCCCTTTATCTTATCCACCTTGAAGGATTTACAAATCCCACTGTTTTTCTATTTAAGTTGAAAGAGTAAGAGACTGAAGAAAGGTAGGCCATAATCCACTTTAACCACATAGGACAAAAATTTTTACCTATCATTTTTCCTAAAAATAGCTACTTCACCATATCATAAGCTTTTGCCTTATCAACTTAAGAGTCATAAAACTAGCTCTTTCTCTTTCCTTTCATTTTTTCAAAAAATGTTAAAATTCATAAGCTCTAATCACATTATCTAGGAATTGTCTTCCAGGCACAAAAACAAATTGGGAAATGGTAATACAATCGGACAAGATTTTAGCAATAATCTTGTACAGACCATTATAAAGACTAACAGGTCTGTAGTTAGAAAGGTTGATGGGTGCAGCAATTTTTGGAATGAGAGTAACCAAAATTGCATTTAAAGATTTAAGCACATATCTACTATGAGAGAAACTTTGAATAGCTTTAACAACATCCATACCGATAATATGCTACAGTGTTGAAAGAATAACAGAGACATACCATCCACACCCATAATATGCTATAATGTTGAAAGAATAATAGAGACATACCATTCGGCCTAAGGGCCTTTGTAGAATGCATTGAAAAAAACTTTAGTTTTGACTTGTTCTGTTTCAACATGTTTAGTCAGCTTGTTATTCATCTATCTTGGTATTGAGTAAGAAACATCTTCCAACACTTCATGTACCGCTCTTGGTTGATATGAGGTGAAGAGATTCTGGACATAGTTCTTTTTTCAGTTCCTGATCATTATTGCACCAATCACCCCCAACTTTTGGCAATTTGGAAAGTCTATTCATTCTTTTTCTAATACCTACACTTGCATGGAGTAGGCAGTATCCCTGTCACTCTTTTTGAGCCATTTCTTTCTTGATTTATGTTTTCAAAATATCCATTCTTCCTTGTATGCCCTACCTAGCTGGGTTTTGAGTTCTACTATCTTTTCTTTTTTCCCTTCATGATTGTTCCCTATGACTTGTGCAATTTGTTCTTCCAACTGCTTTATTTTAACTCCTGGGTTATTCTTGACCTTGCTATTCCAATTCAGCAAAGTCAGTCTATGGCAATTGCAGCATGAATAGAAAGGATCTGCAGCAATTCATATATTAGAAGACGATTGTTGTTCTTCATTCTAGGACTTACTAATGATCTTTTTTGCCCCCTCTATTAGTGGTCCATCTTTTGTCAAATCAAAATTTTCTTTTTCACTCTCCTCATCTCAGGGTTGGTGTTCAACAGCATGAGTTAGTAATATGCTTCTTTCTGTATGTGATCATTTTTTGTATTTACAAAGATTTGACACTAAGCCTGAAAGCCAGGACATCTATCCCGTCTTTGTTTGATTTTCGCTCCTTTCTCCCACCTATTACATCAAATCCATGGAATTCCTTAATATCCCACATCTATCAGTTCATTTCTCTCAATGAAGGTTCTACTTGAAGCCACTTTCTGCTTGTTGCACATCTCTACCAAACAAATGAAGCTGTACCACATTCTAAAAAAATGATTTCAGTTTTCCTCACATCTGCGAAACAAACATTTGGATGGAAAGTTGAAACCAAATTGCATGTAGATATCAGGAAAAAAAAGTAAGCAATTAAGAACTCTCTGTAGAAAATTGAGATTTTGAGAGAGAGCCTGTGATTCCAGATCAACCTTGGAGAAATTAAAGGATTTCTTGAAAGCCAAAGAAGGTTCAAAGCTGAAGAGACCTTCAAAAAGCCACTCATCGAGGGGTTCCAGATTATAGTATCTTGACCTTCTCTCTGCAGAAAATTGAGATTTTCAAAGAGAGACTCTGATTCCAGATCAACCTCAGGAGAAATTAAAAGGACTCCTTGAAGGCCGAAGAAGGTTCAAAGTTGAAGAGACATTTAAAAAGCCACTCATCGAGGGGTAGAAGATTATAGCATCTTGACCTTGCATGATGTGAACTAGAGTATTTAATGTCCACAATTTTTTGGAGTAGGTAAGAATATCCTCAATGTTTTGAAAATGCCAAACTCTATATACAAAAATATCACCGATTGTTGCATTTGGTAGTATGGTTCAAAGACTCGGTCAAGTTGTCACCGGAACGCGGCTTTCCGTTCCAGTACCAGGACGAGATGATTTTGAAATAATGGATCGCCGAGAACTCGGCCGAAACGACTCCGAGACGGATAAAAATGGTCCAATCGTTCTAGTCATCCCATATCAATTTGAATTATTTTTATTTTTGCTAATTTTTTAATTATTTTTGTTTATCATATTTTTTTACAATTTTAAAATATTAAATATTTCAAAATTTTACTTCTCGCTGAGACCGTAACCGATATGCTGAGACCGATGTGGAACAGTCCGGATCACGACCGCAATAGCGACCACGCATTTGAACCATGTTTGGCAGCGGCAGCGGAGGATTATCGAGTTATACGAGACCCTGAACTTAATCAATCGTCATACTAGAATAACCTACGACCATCACACAAGAACACTTGTAGAGTTCTCTTCAACTATTGCTCTAGCTCATAGCATACCTTCCAAGTTCTTGGCAAAAAGGACTAGGGCGGGACAATAGTAATATGGTCAAAGTATACTTGGCAAACATAAAACGGGCACAAAGACATGATGATGTGAGGATTTTCTGCTATAGTTTATAGATAAAAGCAACCAACAAATCATCTAATATGGAAAAATCTAAGCCATTTTCTTCAGTGGGATACCACAGCTGTGAACACCTCATCCAATGTCTAGAATCCTTACCATCATCTCACCTTAGAAGAGCTTTGGATATTATACTCTACAGGGAAAGGATAGCCTTTGTGGCTCCATAAAAGCCATTGTATACAAAAGAATGGCTAACACAACAATTAAAACCATTCTATCACACACCGACAAAAGCCTTGTCTTTCCAGCTAGTAAATTTAGCATTCATATTTTTTATATGGTGTTGAAAATGAGAGATTTTCCTCCTCTCCTTAAACAGCATACAGCCAAGGTAAACAAAATGGAGATCTTTCCTTTGAATACTTGTAAATTGAGCTGGCAATCTAGCATTTGCATCCAAACATTTAGAAGAAATAAATATTGACTAGAACCTGTGAGGACTCGCAAAAACTATTATTTTATACCTAATTTATGGCTTAATAAATTATTTAATTGGATTTTATTTCCAAGGAATATTTTCTAGTCTTATTAGACCTAAATAAGTGGTAATATAACTTCGTTATATTTTTAAAATGATTCGTTTCGAAAATTAATTTCCTAGAGCGCGTTTAGTAAAAATAGTGATTAGTACTTGGAGATTTTATCCGCGTAGTAGCACAATAAGCTTGGAATATTGGAGACTTGTACTATGGTCCTAAAGTAGGTAATTTTATGAATAAATATTCAAGTGATAGTTAGTAGTGCAATCGTTATAAGAATTTTTCGAAAGTTTCGCGTTATAGCGGTAAAATTGACGGTACGCGTTTTCACACGCGCGACTTCATTTGAGGGACTTTAGACCCTTATTCCGGGACAAATAAGAGTGAATAATATTTACATGAATATATATGCCTTGGAGGTTTAGTGCACTAGTGAACCAAACGCGCGAAAAAAATCGAGCCGTAATCGCACCAAACGGCCCCTAATGAGAGTTGACTTTTGGGTGATTTTGCACCACACATTGCACCTTCTCTTGGAAGCTAACTTAGATCAATCACACTCTCTCTTCTCTCCCCTCATGGCCGGCCAAAACACTCCCTCTCTCTAACTCCTTGTTCTAAAATTTCTGCACACTAATCTCATCCAAATCACCTCCAAATCACACCCAACTTGGAGACCACTTAGCAAACCTCTTGGAGATTATATCTAGCTAAGGAGGAGGGGAGCTTTCACGGTTTCTTGGAGCTTCAAGAGGGCCGAAAATTCTGACCTTGCAAACCAAAGGAGTAGGTAATGATCAACCCTTGGATTCTTATCTTATGGAGATTATATGGCAAGATTAAGCTCATGCATGCACTTAGTTACTTGATTATGGTGTAAAAATGTGATTGTGGGCTCTTGGAATTCCCACACTTGGGTTGTTGTTGCTGATGTGATAATTAATGGTGATTATATTGTTGGTTTAGTGATTATAATGATGCATTAGTGGTGGGTAATTAGTAGGAACTTCATTGGGTGCAAGAAGCGAAAACTTCCGATTCTACCCCTGTTTTATTCGGCCATTTTAAGGCTAGTTTTTAATGAACTAATGGCTTGTACTGGATGCTTATATGATGTATTAGAGGTGTGGAAAATTTCATCCAAAAATAATGAGGTTTGAATGGGCAAATGAATTTTTTTTAGAAACCAGCAAATCTGGAAAACTGATTCGCGTATGCCCTGACCAGCGGTAGTATTTTGGCTATAACTCTGACCTCGGATGTCGAAATCATGTGCCGTCGGTGGCGTTTGAAACTAGACATTCCTAGCTTTAATTTGGTATATAATGCACGTTCTGATTCTTTGTGAGAAAGCCGAACCAAATGTTTTAAGTTCGCTGTCCTGTTGCTCTGTTCGTCTGGAATGAAGTGTTCAGGCAGCAACTTGATGCCCGAATTTGAACCAGATGGGTGCCGAATTTGGAAATGATTTCTTCTGTGATATTTTAGTCCTATGAATGTACTTTCCAACGGCGTAATCCATGCTCAATTTCGAGCTATATTGACTGATTTGTGACTGAAACAAGTGGACTGCTCTGTTTTGGAAAACCCTAATGTTTGGACTGGTTTGGAACCAAATCTTGGAGTGAACTTGTTAGTTGATGTTTTTGATATTAAACACTTACCAAAGATATTATGGGTGTATCTTAGACCCTTATTTCACAAATGAACCATGGTTGGATAACTTTCTTGGTTAGACGATTGGAAATTGGGAAATGCAAGTCAAAGGCAGATTGCCTTAGGATTTTTCTTGAACTTTGGTGGGCTAATTAACTACCTTGCCGAAGGTATTTTTCCTCGAAATTCGATAGAGAGATACTTTTCATATAGTATTGAAATACTGCCAATTTTCGTACCAATCCAAGTTCGTTTCGATACCCAATTAAATTCCTCATGTTGGAGGTTCAAATCTGGAAATTCTTCTCCAGTCTTGAATTTCCCAAACTTCGGGCTACCGTATCTCGGTACTCGAAACTCCGATTCTTGATCCGCTTGTTTTGTTATAAACCTCACTTGCAACACTAATTGGGCTACAAATTTCAGAGGCCGGTTTGCAACGTGTGAATCGTGCCGAATTTCCAAAGTTGGCCGAAATCCAACTTAATTCTGCCATGAAAACCAACCCTGCGTCTTCAAGCTCATTTTTGACCACTTTTCACTTCGATTCATGGAAAAGTGTCTTCTAGGAACTTATAGTACTTTCTAAAAGGTTTCCAACGGTATAAAGTTTTCCAATTCTCAACTTATACCGAGCGAGTTACGATTTTTCAAAGATTCATCGTAAAACTGAAAATTTTCCAATCTCAAAGAAATAGAGTTTTTCAAGAACTCTTTATTCTTTTGATATCCTTAAACGTTTTGCTCTCAATTTTCATGATAAAAACTCAAATAATATTGTACATAATAAAAGGCAAGTTGGACCTCGATTTACGTGTAATTGAGGTTCCTTTTTGCAAAATAATCCTTAGATTGTACTAGTGTACAATCTTCTTGATAAGTGGATTAATTGTGTGATTATCCACTGTTAATTGCCAGGCGCACAAGGAGACCTTCAAGAGGATCTCACCGTGGACACTTGAACTCCCAGAAAATAATTCTTATTGAATTGCTCGGTGAGTGTCAAGTGTGTGAAATTTGATACTTGCTTATTGTGGTATTTGTTGAAAGTTTTAAAAATAAGGGCGGGTGCGTACTTTATCGTACTCGTTCTAATTTCAAATGAATGAATGGAATGTATTGAATGAATGAATGAAATGCAATGTTATGTCATGAATGCTTGTGTCGTTGGAGTGAACCTCCTCGACCTTCAAATGAATGGGGGACGCCCAAACTCATAGGCCAACCTTAGACTCGAGCCGGTAATGGGCTTGGTCGGGGACTGGGGCGAGCCATGAGATACACATAAGCTCGACCTAATAAGAGGTCTTGCTTGGCATACTCGTAAAGTATCGCCTAATAATAGACTTGTGGGCCCTTGGGGTGTACGGTGGACGGAGGAAAGTAAGTGGTGATCTACGGAAATGGAAATACCGACCCGGTTGACAGGAGGGTCAATGCGGGAAGGTATACGAATGACATCGGCAGATCGAGTGGAACTTAGCTCCTGAGAGCTACTATATCCTTGAATTGTTTCTGATTACTTTTCCTGTTTGAAAGATTGATTATTAAAAAGACATGGCTTTATTTATTAAGTTTGGGATTGTTATTTGACTAAGTGCTTGCATGTGTGTTCTTGGCCTCACGAGCGTTTAGCTCACCCTATAGTTTTGTTTTCCTTAACAGGACCGACTCTTGGAGAAATATGGAGAAACCATCCGTTGTAATTTTGTTAAGACTCCTGTTATATATTTTGACTAGGCCCTGGTTTGGGTTGTACTTTTGGAAATTGAAAACTTGAAAGGTTTGGGCCCTGATGTGTACTTTGAATTTAAGTCGTTTTATGATTACCCAATGTACTGGTTATACATTAAGTGACTTATTAAGCTTGAACGCTTCAGCATTATTGTTTTATGTTGCTCTCTTCGAAGTGTTTAGTTCGGTTTGAAATTGAATGGAATTGCTTGAGTCCTGGCGTGAGCTGGGCAGGCGTCCGCGGATACCCTTTGGTCCGCCTTAGGGAGATGTGGGGCGGCACAGTTGGTATCAGAGCGCTAGGTTAGAGGTCTATATGGGAGACATATTAGATACTCTACCTTTAAGACTCGATACGAGATGATTTAATCCTACCCTAAGTGATACTTGAGGCGAGCTAGCAACTAAGTTAGTCCTACCTCAAGTGACGATCGGGATGAACCAACGATTAAGTTAGGCATGCATTGCAGGATAATGGAACTGAGTAGTGATTTAAGTTTCTAACCTGAAAAGTATTATTATTTTGCAGGGATGGTTGACGGAAACGGAGCCCCGGCAGCTAACGGGAATGGCCATGCGAATGGTCATTATGAGCCTCTTAGGACTATCTTCTACCGAGCTCGAGTAGGAGGAGCTCGAGTACGCTACTCACCGTATGATAGATACCCTCGATGTCCGTGTAGGTTGACTTACGCTTACCCGAGCCATGTAGTGCATGCTATGGACGATGAGCGTCGTCAGTTGGTGGATACCAACCGCGCTTTACAGGCTGAGATAGACGAGCTTAGGCAGATGGTCGGCGCTCAGGGTGAGCGGATTGCCGAGCTCGAGGAGGTGCTGGAGGGTGAGGTAGCCACATCTGCAGTGGTTAATGAGGAGCTTCAGGATACTAGGGCTCGACTCACTAGGCTAGGACGGGATGTCCGTAACCGGGCTTTCGAGATTCTGGCTGATGCGACTAGTTTGGTTGAGGACGCTGCTGAGGTGATTCCTGATGAGGAGGAGGAGGATCCGGAGGAGGATCCCGAGGAGGAGGTTCCTCCTGATAGCCCTGCTATGGACTAGGATCTTGGTCGTTGACCCCTTTTGACTTTTGACTGGTACAGTTAGGACTAGTTAGGGTGACGCGAGTGCTGAGGCCATTGTATTTTGCATGCTTGTATGGCCTACTTTTTGGCACTTGTTCTTACTTTAGTCTTCTGTGACTAAAAGTATACTTTTGAGCACCTGTGTGCTATATTTTTGTGAATTGTCCCTAACTTGCTGATTGTACGAACTTGACATGCTTATGAATGTAAATTATTGTTAATTTCAATGCTTTCTTGGTTAGTTCTAAATTCGATATAATTCTTGTTTTCTGCTTAAATTAATCTATTTCTTGCACTAGGCACATTTAGATTATTGGAAGGATTAAGGAGGGGTCGAGGCCGTGGGCGAGCGTCTAGACAGGCCCAACCTTAGGGGACAAAAGTTTAATTGCTAATCTGGTGTATAAGGATAGTGAAATCTGCGTGAACGAAAGAAAATTGCTGGCCGATTTGATAGGCTTAGCGATTAAAGGATATGATGTGATCCTAGGGATGGATTGGTTAGCCCGTTATAATGCCCAACTGAATTGTAGGACGAAAATTGTAGAATTGTGTATTCCAGGGGAGGCAACCCTGAAATTGGATGTGAGGGGTAAGTTAGCTTCGTCTGCACTTATTTCGGGAATTCGGGCTAGAAAGTTGTTAAGTAAAGGAGCTCAAGGGTATTTGGTTTTTCTTATTAATACCCCTAGCGATAAGGTGAATCTGGAGGACACACCGGTAGTGAAAGAATTTTCTGATGTTTTTCCTGAAGAATTGGAGTCTCTACCCCCGGAACGGAAAATAGCTTTTAAAATTGATGTAGCTCCGGGAACAGCACCTATATCAAGGACACCATATAGGATGGCTCCAGCTGAGTTGAAGGAGTTGAAGTTACAATTACAGGATTTGTTGGAACGGGGTTTTATTCGAGAGAGTGATTCCCCGTGGGGAGCCCCAGTTTTGTTTGTAAAGAAGAAAGATGGGAGTTTGAGGTTATGTATAGATTATCGAGGCTTAAATGATGTTACGATTAAGAATAAATACCCACTACCCCACATTGATGAACTGTTTGACCAACTGCAAGGGGCGGTAGTGTTTTCAAAGTTGGATCTAAGGCAAGGTTACTATCAATTGAGGATTTTGGAGAAGGACATACCTAAGACTGCTTTTAACTCGAGGTATGGGCACTTCGAGTTTGCAGTAATGCCTTTTGGGTTAACCAATGCACCTGCCGCTTTCATGGATTTAATGCATAGGGTTTTTAAGCCTTACTTGGATCAATTTGTGGTGATCTTCATTGATGACATTTTGGTGTATTCTAAGAATGTAAAAGATCATGAGAAACATTTGAGGTTTTTACAGATCACAAAAGTCTTAAGTACTTATTTTCTCAGAAGGAGCTAAATTTGAGGCAACGTAAATGGATGGAATTTCTGGAAGATTATGATTGTACGATTAAGTACCACCCTGGAAAGGCCAATGTAGTGGCCGATGCTTTGAGCCGTCAGGTACAAATGGCCGGATTGATGATTAAGGAATTTCGATTGTTGGAGGAAGTTAGTTATTGGAATCCTCGATTAGAACCAAGGAAAGTGATTTTGGGGAATATTGTGATAACCTCCACTTTATTGGAACGTATTAAGGAATCTCAGGAAAAGGACCCTGAAATGCAGAAATTGGTGGAGAAAGTCAAGATGGGAGACCAGACCGATTTCACTTTGGGATCAGATGGAATATTGAGATTTCGAAATCGGGTGGTTATGCCAAAGGATGAAGAGCTTAGAAAAGAAATTTTGGAAGAGGCACACCGATCAAGGTTTACAGTACATCCAGGAGAAAATAAAATGTACCAAGACTTGAAAAGTCTATATTGGTGGAAAAATATGAAGAAGGAAATTGCCCAATTTGTTCAGACATGCTTGGTTTGTCAACAGGTTAAAGCCGAACATCAAAAACCCTCGGGACTTTTGCAACCTCTAGAAATACCTGAGTGGAAATGGGAAAATATTACCATGGATTTTGTATCAGGCTTACCAAGGACACAGAGAGGCCATGATGCCATTTGGGTGATAGTAGATAGATTGACTAAATCAGCTCATTTTCTGCCGATTAATATGAAATATCCATTGGAGAAGTTGGCCAGATTATACTTGGATGAGATCATTAGACTACATGGTATACCTGTGAGTATTGTGTCGGATAGGGATCCAAGATTTGTTTCGAGGTTTTGGCAAAAGATGCAAGAAGTGTTGGGGACTAAGTTGAACTTTAGTACCACCTATCATCCCCAGACTGATGGACAATCTGAAAGAACAATTCAAACTCTTGAGGACATGTTGAGGACTTGTGTACTGGATTTTGGAGAGAATTGGAGTAAGTTTTTGACTTTAGTGGAATTTGCCTATAACAATAGTTTCCACTCTTCTATTCAGATGGCTCCGTATGAGGCACTGTATGGTCGGAAGTGTAGATCCCCAATTTGTTGGGACGAAGTAGGTGAACGGAAGATCTTAGACACGACTACTGTATCTTGGATTGAGGAGGCTAATGAAAAGGTAAAATTGGTACGGCAAAGGATTCAAACCGCTCAAAGTAGACAAAAAAGTTATGCCGACAATCGGAGAAAGGATTTGGAGTTCACTGTTGGAGATGTGGTATTTCTCAAGATTACGCCTTTAAAAGCAAGCTTGATGTTCGGAAAAGGGAAGAAACTACAACCAAGGTTTGTAGGGCCATATAAGATTATTCAACGAGTTGGGAATGTAGCCTATAAGCTGGAATTACCACCGAGCTTATCTCGTATTCATAATGTGTTTCATGTGTCCATGCTTAAGAAATATCATCCAAACCCCTCTCATGTTTTACAACCGGAGAGTATTGAGATCGATGAAACCCTGACCTACGAGGAGAGACCGGTAAAACTTTTGGATCGAAAGGTGAAGGAACTAAGGAACAAGCAGATACCACTAGTGAAAGTTCTATGGAAGAACCATGGAGTAGAGGAAGCAACATGGGAAGTTGAAGAGACAATCAGAGAGAAGTATCCAGACTTGTTCATCAACCAAGGTAAATTTCGAGGACGAAATTTTCTTAAGGGGGAGAGGATGTGAGGACTCGCAAAAACTATTATTTTATGCCTAATTTATGGCTTAATAAATTATTTAATTGGATTTTATTTCCAAGGAATATTTTCTAGTCTTATTAGACCTAAATAAGTGGTAATATAACTTCGTTATATTTTTAAAATGATTCGTTTCGAAAATTAATTTCCTAGAGCGCGTTTAGTAAAAATAGTGATTAGTACTTGGAGATTTTATCCGCGTAGTAGCACAATAAGCTTGGAATATTGGAGACTTGTACTATGGTCCTAAAGTAGGTAATTTTATGAATAAATATTCAAGTGATAGTTAGTAGTGCAATCGTTATAAGAATTTTTCGAAAGTTTCGCGTTATAGCGGTAAAATTGACGGTACGCGTTTTCACACGCGCGACTTCATTTGAGGGACTTTAGACCCTTATTCCGGGACAAATAAGAGTGAATAATATTTACATGAATATATATGCCTTGGAGGTTTAGTGCACTAGTGAACCAAACGCGCGAAAAAAATCGAGCCGTAATCGCACCAAACGGCCCCTAATGAGAGTTGACTTTTGGGTGATTTTGCACCACACATTGCACCTTCTCTTGGAAGCTAACTTAGATCAATCACACTCTCTCTTCTCTCCCCTCATGGCCGGCCAAAACACTCCCTCTCTCTAACTCCTTGTTCTAAAATTTCTGCACACTAATCTCACCCAAATCACCTCCAAATCACACCCAACTTGGAGACCACTTAGCAAACCTCTTGGAGATTATATCTAGCTAAGGAGGAGGGGAGCTTTCACGGTTTCTTGGAGCTTCAAGAGGGCCGAAAATTCTGACCTTGCAAACCAAAGGAGTAGGTAATGATCAACCCTTGGATTCTTATCTTATGGAGATTATATGGCAAGATTAAGCTCATGCATGCACTTAGTTACTTGATTATGGTGTAAAAATGTGATTGTGGGCTCTTGGAATTCCCACACTTGGGTTGTTGTTGCTGATGTGATAATTAATGGTGATTATATTGTTGGTTTAGTGATTATAATGATGCACCCTAAATTCAACAAGTTAAACTCTCTCTCTCTCTCTCTCTAAAACTTTCTATCTCTCTCTCTCTAAAAATTTCTTCAGTTTGCTCTACGTTTCATGGCTGCCCTTCAGCCGTCGGCTGAGGGGCAAGGATCTCCTACAGAAAAAAAATCTTTCTCCCAACTTTTTTCACAACCTTCAACATCTGTTATCCCAATTCGGCAAGCGACTATCTACAAAGGTGAAGCTGCAGTCATTTTCTCCAGAGCAGATGCAGAAAAACTTGCGGAGCCTTTTCGATGGTCTTTAGTTGGAAAATTCTCTCATGGGAGACCTTCTTTAGAAGATATTCGCAAGTTCTTTGCTTCATTAAATCTAAAAGACCACATTTTCATTGGCTTGATGGATTACAGGCATGTTCTGATCAAGTGCTCCGCTGAAGCAGATTTTAACAGGATTTGGACGAGAGGGATTTGGCAATTAGGCAAATTTCCAATGCGTGTATTTCGATGGTCCCGGGAATTTCATGTGCTCAGAGAATCCTCTCTGGTTCCAGTTTGGGTTGAACTTCCAAATTTACCTATCCATTATTTTGATAAACATTCGTTGTTTTCCATATTATCTCCAGTAGGAAGACCATTGTTTTTGGATTCGGCAACGGCTGTTGGGACGCGTCCTAGTGTGGCAAGGGTATGCGTGGAGATCGATGTAGCAAAGCCTGTTTTATCGAGAATCTGGATGGCGGTTGAAGGAGAAACCGGCTTTTGGCAAAAAATTGTACCAGATGATATGCCAAGATATTGCTCAGTTTGCTGGAGATTGGGTCATTCATCTGAAAACTGCAAGAAGCACTTCGTCGATAGTGGACATCAACACCAAAACAATCAAACCAAAAGGCTTAAGCATGGTTCAAAGCTGTCTGGAAATACTCAGCATGAATTAGTCATTACAAATGAATGTAATGACTTAGAAGCTAAAGATAAATTATCAAAAGAGGGTACAACAGCTCCTGAACAAATGCAAAGTTCTGGTGAGAAAGAAGACGAAGGAATTACAACAGCTGTAACAAAGGAATCTGCGGGAACTGCTGATAAATGCAACACTGAAGCCAAAGGGAAAGCATCAATGGAATTCAAGTCAGCTACTGAAGAGGCTCGACTTACGGGCGTAATTGAAATTGAAGGAACGTCAATAGGTGCAATGGAACATTCTGGAGCACCTGAGCAAAACGATGCAGTTGCCGACGCTTACGCGGTCAAGGAGGGAAAAAAAACAGCAACTTCAAAAACTGATGCACATCCACAATCGGTTGCTGATGTCGCCATGCATGTCCATAAGGAGCATTCGGTAGTGGAAGACCAATTGACAGTTTGCTATGGAAATGATTGTGAGGGGCCACAAAGTCTCAGGAAACATAACGTGGGAATGGTTCAGCATCAAATGATCGACACCACAAGCACAATTAATCAACTGCCCGACAATTCCAATGGGAATAATTCAGCGGGGCCCCAGCTTATTGAGGAGCATAACTTGGGATTAGTTTATAATGAAAGGCCCGACACCACTGACATAGATAATCTTTATGTCGATTTGCGTGGAGATGATGATGAAGATTCCAAATCCAATGCGGCTGATGAAGTAGCTTTGCCAACTAACGCAGGAAATTTATCTCCGAGATTGGTTATACCACGTGAGAAGTCGGCTGAGCCATCAATACACACTCTAAACATTGACCAATCTGTAGGTGTTCAAATGGATTGCCGACAAGATCGTGTTAAGGGTGTGCGAGCTGGCTTCCCATCCGACAGACAGCTCCGTTCAGCGACATCATCTCAAAACTCTTTCCAGGTTTTTTCTCATGATTAGTGGTTTATTTTGGAATATCAGAGGGGTTGCAAAAGCCCCTAATATAAGAAGATTGATAAATTTAGTTCGTGCTCATCATTTGAAGTTTGTTGTCATTTGTGAACCGAAGTTAGACGTGTCCAAAATTGAGTCCATTCGTCTACGATTATTATTTGATTATTCCTTTGTTAACTTATCGGGTGATATTTGGATATTCTATAATAGCCCTTTTGTGTGTTCCATTATTGGTAGTTCGGATCAGCATATTTCCATACATGTTCAAAGTCAATTGTTCTCTTCTCCAATCATCATGTCTTTTGTCCATGCTAAATGTTCATTAGAGGAGCGGTGTGGCTTATGGTGTTCATTATTAAATGACAAGCCTATTTCACTACCTTGGTGTATTGGGGGTGACTTTAATGTTATTTTAGCCCCTCATGAAAAACGAGGTGGACGTCCGTTTGCTATAGCGGAAGGAGCGGATTTCATGTCTTTTATGGAAGAGGCAGGGGTTTTGGATGTTGGCTTTTCAGGAGCTAGTTTCACGTGGTCTAATAATCGGAGAGGTAGAGCTCGGGTTTCAAAGAGATTAGACAGATTTTTAATTAATGGGTCTTGTTTGGATCTCTCAGACGTGATTTCTGTACTCCATCTGCCAAGACATCCCTCGGATCATGCACCATTGAAAATTACTTTTTCTGATAGATCAGACAATAGTCCACGACCTTTCAGATTTTTGAATGTCTGGACGAGCAAACCAGAACTATTAGATGTGATTCGACAGGCTTGGAATCAAGATGTGAGTGGATCTCCGCTACGTGTTTTGTGCTCTAAATTATTGGCAACGAGGAGGGCTATTCATACATGGAACAAGCAACATTTTGGGAATATATTTGATGCTGTACGTTCTGCGGAAGTGGTGGTCCAACAAGCAGAAGAATCGATGGATCAATATGCATCGGAGGAATCTCAGGTTGAGCTCAGTAAGGCTCAGGCAGAGTTGCGGAATGCATTGTCAATAGAAGAGCAATTTTGGAGTCAAAAAGCCAGGGCAAAATGGCTTAAAGAGGGAGATCGCAATTCAAAATATTTCCATGCGGTTGTAAGACAGAGACGAATTAAAGGAATGATACACCGAATCAAAAAGTCAAACGGAGTTTGGGTGGACACCAATGCTGACATAGCAACTGAGGCCATATCATATTTCTCTGATCTCTTCACTGGATATCTTGAGTCATCTTCTGATATGCGACATATGATTCCGCACATGATATCGGAAGAGGAAAATATAAAATTGGAAGAAATGCCTTCCATTGAAGAGATTCATCGAGTCCTAAAGTCAATGGATGGAGATAGTGCTGCTGGCCCCGATGGCTTCACAGGCAAATTTTTTACATTCGCCTGGGAAATTATTGCCCAAGATGTTTACAAGGCAATTCTCAGTTTTTTCTGTGGAGCAGAGTTACCTCGATTTATCACCTCTACCTGAATTGTATTAATTCCAAAAAAACCAAATCCTCAGGAGTTTTCTCATTATAGGCCAATCAGTCTGTGTAACTTCTTCAACAAGTTGCTATCCAGGATCTTAGCTGATAGAGTGGCTTCTCTATTGCCCAAAATTATTTCGCCCCAGCAGACATGCTTTGTGAAGGGCCGTAATATAACAGAAAATTTTCTGCTAGCACAGGAGGTAGTGTCGGGTATTGGGAAAAAAACTAGAGGTGGTAATGTGGTAATGAAGCTGGACATGTCTAAGGCATATGACCGAGTTGCATGGGATCATATCATTGGTGTTCTCAGGAGATTTGGCTTTGGAGAAAGATTCATTGATTTGGTTTGGCGATTGATCTCCAATGTCTGGTTTTCTATCATTATAAATGGGGCATCGCATGGTTTCTTTAAATCTACACGAGGCCTACGTCAGGGTGATCCATTATCGCCTGCTTTATTCATTATAGGAGCTGAGGTGTTATCTAGAGGATTGAATAATCTTGCTATGCAATCGGCGTTTGTGGGTTTCAAAGTCCCCTTGGCATGTCCTACTATAACTCATTTGGCTTTTGCGGATGATATTCTAATTTTTTCAAATGGATCCTCTTATTCTCTAAAGCTTATCATGCAGGTGCTAGATGCGTATCAAAGGTGTTCTGGGCAATTGATAAATGTGCAGAAAAGTTGTTACTTAGTACATCCCTCGATATCACCGGCAAGAAGAAGGGTGATTGAACGTATCACCAAATTTAATTATCAACCATTTCCGATACGTTATTTGGGATTCCCCCTCTACTTTGGCAGATGTAAATCATCATTTTTTGGGGAAGTTTGCCAATCTATCCTAGGGAGAATAAGGTCATGGAAATCAAGGATGCTTTCTCTTGGAGGCAAAATAGTTCTAATCAAACATGTGTTGGCAACGATGCCAGTACATCTGTTGTCAGCAGCGGTTATCCCGGGTAAGGTATTTAGAACTATAGAAAAAGCCTTCTCGACCTTCCTATGGGGGTCATCCTCCGACGAGTCTAAATTTCACTGGATACGGTGGTCTCAGATGTGCTATCCGGTTGATGAGGGAGGAGTTGGTTTCCGGAGGTTACAGGACATCTACACAGCATTCTCATTCAAGCTTTGGTGGAACTTCAGAAAGGGATACTCGTTGTGGGCTTCGTTCATGAAAGCTAAGTATTGTAGACTACTACATCCTTGTCAGGTAGAAATCAGGTCAATGGACTCCGCAATCTGGAGAAGGATGGTCAATGTAAGTCGACAAGTGGAGCTATCTATGCTATGGGATATCAAAAACGGAGCTTGTCATTTTTGGTACGACAATTGGTTGGGAGGGGGTGCCTTATTTCTCCATACGACGGTTGTCTCTAATTTGTCGTTTGGTGATTTTATCATCAATGGACACTGGGATGTGATTAGATTATATCAGACATTGCCGACGGATCTGGTTCCCTCTATTTTAGAGCATCCAGTCCCGGAAGACTGGGGTGAAGCTGAAGTCATTTGGATGTCCACAACATCTGGAAACTTCTCTCTAGCTTCGGCATTCCGGGATATTAGGCAAGCACGAAACAAGTCTATGGTTTTTGATAGCATTTGGCATCCTCATATCCCACTCAAAATTTCATTCTTCATGTTAAGATTGTTGCTGGAAAGGCTGCCTTTACCGGATAGGTTATGTAAACTTGGTTTACATTTACCATCAAAGTGTTTCTGCTGCGATACCGCATCTGAGGAGTCAATTGAACATTTATTTTCCAAAGGACATATAGCTTCAACAGTTTGGAATTACTTTGGAGCTTCATGTGGATTGACTTTTCCAGGCTCTTCTTTACGCTCCCGTATAGTGAGTTGGTGGTTGCACTCATATGATTCAGACATACAGCGATTCATTGGACGCATTCTTCCCAGTATAGTATGTTGGCAAATTTGGAAAGCAAGAAATAAAGCATTTTTTGAGGATGTCCATATGAGATCGCCCGCCATTTGTGTCGCCATTTCCTTGGAAATCCATACCATTGTGGAAATTTATTTCAGACAAGTTTTCAAGGCTCATTCATTCTATCATTTGTATGATTGGCACTATTCATCTCACACTTATGTCACGTACAAACTTGTTTGTTGGGAACCAAAGGAAACCGGTCGGTTTACACTAAATACTGATGGCTGTTCTAAAGGTAATCCAGGATTGGGTGGAGGAGGTGGGGTTCTTCGGGATTCACATGGCATTCCTTTGATTGGTTTTTCGGCATATCTTGGAGAAACTACATGTCTAAGTGCAGAGGCCCGGGCTCTTCTTATTGGCATTCAAACATGCATACATTGGGGTTTTGAGAATCTCTATATTCAATCGGATTCTTTGGTATTAATTGGAATTCTTCAGAAACGTATTCACTGTCCTTGGAAGATTCGACGAGAGATTAGGCATATTTGGCAGTTCGTGGAAGATCCTGATCGTTTTTCACATTGTTATAGGGAAGCTAACACAGTCGCTGATGCATTGTCCAATGTGGGCGTCTCTCATCCAGAGCATCAACTCAAGTTATACGACTCCTTCCACATGTTCCCAACTATGGCTCGTGGAGCAATTCGCCTCGATAGATTACGGATGCCTTCAATTCGGAAAATTAAGCGTATGAAGGGCTGAGGATAATGGAGAATTGGAGCTATTTTGCTTTTCAACTAAGCACCAAACATTTCTGGTTCATTTGTTGTCTTTATAGTTCAATCCTGTACTTCAAAATGGTGTTTCTTTGTGTGTAACAATTATTCTCATCAATAAAAAAAAAAAAAAAATATTAAGATAAAAAAAAAAAAAAAAAAAAGATTATAATGATGCATTAGTGGTGGGTAGTTAGTAGGAACTTCATTGGGTGCAAGAAGCGAAAACTTCCGATTCTACCCCTGTTTTATTCGGCCATTTTAAGGCTAGTTTTTAATGAACTAATGGCTTGTACTGGATGCTTATATGATGTATTAGAGGTGTGGAAAATTTCATCCAAAAATAATGAGGTTTGAATGGGCAAATGAATTTTTTTTAGAAACCAGCAAATCTGGAAAACTGATTCGCGTATGCCCTGACCAGATATAGTATTTTGGCTATAACTCTGACCTCGGATGTCGAAATCATGTGCCGTCGGTGGCGTTTGAAACTAGACATTCCTAGCTTTAATTTGGTATATAATGCACGTTCTGATTCTTTGTGAGAAAGCCGAACCAAATGTTTTAAGTTCGCTGTCCTGTTGCTCTGCTCGTCTGGAATGAAGTGTTCAGGCAGCAACTTGATGCCCGAATTTGAACCAGATGGGTGCCGAATTTGGAAATGATTTCTTCTGTGATATTTTAGTCCTATGAATGTACTTTCCAACGGCGTAATCCATGCTCAATTTCGAGCTATATTGACTGATTTGTGACTGAAACAAGTGGACTGCTCTGTTTTGGAAAACCCTAATGTTTGGACTGGTTTGGAACCAAATCTTGGAGTGAACTTGTTAGTTGATGTTTTTGATATTAAACACTTACCAAAGATATTATGGGTGTATCTTAGACCCTTATTTCACAAATGAACCATGGTTGGATAACTTTCTTGGTTAGACGATTGGAAATTGGGAAATGCAAGTCAAAGGCAGATTGCCTTAGGATTTTTCTTGAACTTTGGTGGGCTAATTAACTACCTTGCCGAAGGTATTTTTCCTCGAAATTCGATAGAGAGATACTTTTCATATAGTATTGAAATACTGCCAATTTTCGTACCAATCCAAGTTCGTTTCGATACCCAATTAAATTCCTCATGTTGGAGGTTCAAATCTGGAAATTCTTCTCCAGTCTTGAATTTCCCAAACTTCGGGCTACCGTATCTCGGTACTCGAAACTCCGATTCTTGATCCGCTTGTTTTGTTATAAACCTCACTTGCAACACTAATTGGGCTACAAATTTCAGAGGCCGGTTTGCAACGTGTGAATCGTGCCGAATTTCCAAAGTTGGCCGAAATCCAACTTAATTCTGCCATGAAAACCAACCCTGCGTCTTCAAGCTCATTTTTGACCACTTTTCACTTCGATTCATGGAAAAATGTATTCTAGGAACTTATAGTACTTTCTAAAAGGTTTCCAACGGTATAAAGTTTTCCAATTCTCAACTTATACCGAGCGAGTTACGATTTTTCAAAGATTCATCGTAAAACTGAAAATTTTCCAATCTCAAAGAAATAGAGTTTTTCAAGAACTCTTTATTCTTTTGATATCCTTAAACGTTTTGCTCTCAATTTTCATGATAAAAACTCAAATAATATTGTACATAATAAAAGGCAAGTTGGACCTCGATTTACGTGTAATTGAGGTTCCTTTTTGCAAAATAATCCTTAGATTGTACTAGTGTACAATCTTCTTGATAAGTGGATTAATTGTGTGATTATCCACTGTTAATTGCCAGGCGCACAAGGAGACCTTCAAGAGGATCTCACCGTGGACACTTGAACTCCCAGAAAATAATTCTTATTGAATTGCTCGGTGAGTGTCAAGTGTGTGAAATTTGATACTTGCTTATTGTGGTATTTGTTGAAAGTTTTAAAAATAAGGGCGGGTGCGTACTTTATCGTACTCGTTCTAATTTCAAATGAATGAATGGAATGTATTGAATGAATGAATGAAATGCAATGTTATGTCATGAATGCTTGTGTCGTTGGAGTGAACCTCCTCGACCTTCAAATGAATGGGGGACGCCCAAACTCATAGGCCAACCTTAGACTCGAGCCGGTAATGGGCTTGGTCGGGGACTGGGGCGAGCCATGAGATACACATAAGCTCGACCTAATAAGAGGTCTTGCTTGGCATACTCGTAAAGTATCGCCTAATAATAGACTTGTGGGCCCTTGGGGTGTACGGTGGACGGAGGAAAGTAAGTGGTGATCTACGGAAATGGAAATACCGACCCGGTTGACAGGAGGGTCAATGCGGGAAGGTATACGAATGACATCGGCAGATCGAGTGGAACTTAGCTCCTGAGAGCTACTATATCCTTGAATTGTTTCTGATTACTTTTCCTGTTTGAAAGATTGATTATTAAAAAGACATGGCTTTATTTATTAAGTTTGGGATTGTTATTTGACTAAGTGCTTGCATGTGTGTTCTTGGCCTCACGATCGTTTAGCTCACCCTATAGTTTTGTTTTCCTTAACAGGACCGACTCTTGGAGAAATATGGAGAAACCATCCGTTGTAATTTTGTTAAGACTCCTGTTATATATTTTGACTAGGCCCTGGTTTGGGTTGTACTTTTGGAAATTGAAAACTTGAAAGGTTTGGGCCCTGATGTGTACTTTGAATTTAAGTCGTTTTATGATTACCCGATGTACTGGTTATACATTAAGTGACTTATTAAGCTTGAACGCTTCAGCATTATTGTTTTATGTTGCTCTCTTCGAAGTGTTTGGTTCGGTTTGAAATTGAATGGAATTGCTTGAGTCCTGGCGTGAGCTGGGCAGGCGTCCGCGGATACCCTTTGGTCCGCCTTAGGGAGATGTGGGGCGGCACAGTTGGTATCAGAGCGCTAGGTTAGAGGTCTATATGGGAGACATATTAGATACTCTACCTTTAAGACTCGATACGAGATGATTTAATCCTACCCTAAGTGATACTTGAGGCGAGCTAGCAACTAAGTTAGTCCTACCTCAAGTGACGATCGGGATGAACCAACGATTAAGTTAGGCATGCATTGCAGGATAATGGAACTGAGTAGTGATTTAAGTTTCTAACCTGAAAAGTATTATTATTTTGCAGGGATGGTTGACGGAAACGGAGCCCCGGCAGCTAACGGGAATGGCCATGCGAATGGTCATTATGAGCCTCTTAGGACTATCTTCTACCGAGCTCGAGTAGGAGGAGCTCGAGTACGCTACTCACCGTATGATAGATACCCTCGATGTCCGTGTAGGTTGACTTACGCTTACCCGAGCCATGTAGTGCATGCTATGGACGATGAGCGTCGTCAGTTGGTGGATACCAACCGCGCTTTACAGGCTGAGATAGACGAGCTTAGGCAGATGGTCGGCGCTCAGGGTGAGCGGATTGCCGAGCTCGAGGAGGTGCTGGAGGGTGAGGTAGCCACATCTGCAGTGGTTAATGAGGAGCTTCAGGATACTAGGGCTCGACTCACTAGGCTAGGACGGGATGTCCGTAACCGGGCTTTCGAGATTCTGGCTGATGCGACTAGTTTGGTTGAGGACGCTGCTGAGGTGATTCCTGATGAGGAGGAGGAGGATCCGGAGGAGGATCCCGAGGAGGAGGTTCCTCCTGATAGCCCTGCTATGGACTAGGATCTTGGTCGTTGACCCCTTTTGACTTTTGACTGGTACAGTTAGGACTAGTTAGGGTGACGCGAGTGCTGAGGCCATTGTATTTTGCATGCTTGTATGGCCTACTTTTTGGCACTTGTTCTTACTTTAGTCTTCTGTGACTAAAAGTATACTTTTGAGCACCTGTGTGCTATATTTTTGTGAATTGTCCCTAACTTGCTGATTGTACGAACTTGACATGCTTATGAATGTAAATTATTGTTAATTTCAATGCTTTCTTGGTTAGTTCTAAATTCGATATAATTCTTGTTTTCTGCTTAAATTAATCTATTTCTTGCACTAGGCACATTTAGATTATTGGAAGGATTAAGGAGGGGTCGAGGCCGTGGGCGAGCGTCTAGACAGGCCCAACCTTAGGGGACAAAAGTTTAATTGCTAATCTGGTGTATAAGGATAGTGAAATCTGCGTGAACGAAAGAAAATTGCTGGCCGATTTGATAGGCTTAGCGATTAAAGGATATGATGTGATCCTAGGGATGGATTGGTTAGCCCGTTATAATGCCCAACTGAATTGTAGGACGAAAATTGTAGAATTGTGTTTTCCAGGGGAGGCAACCCTGAAATTGGATGTGAGGGGTAAGTTAGCTTCGTCTGCACTTATTTCGGGAATTCGGGCTAGAAAGTTGTTAAGTAAAGGAGCTCAAGGGTATTTGGCTTTTCTTATTAATACCCCTAGCGATAAGGTGAATCTGGAGGACACACCGGTAGTGAAAGAATTTTCTGATGTTTTTCCTGAAGAATTGGAGTCTCTACCCCCGGAACGGAAAATAGCTTTTAAAATTGATGTAGCTCCGGGAACAGCACCTATATCAAGGACACCATATAGGATGGCTCCAGCTGAGTTGAAGGAGTTGAAGTTACAATTACAGGATTTGTTGGAACGGGGTTTTATTCGAGAGAGTGATTCCCCGTGGGGAGCCCCAGTTTTGTTTGTAAAGAAGAAAGATGGGAGTTTGAGGTTATGTATAGATTATCGAGGCTTAAATGATGTTACGATTAAGAATAAATACCCACTACCCCACATTGATGAACTGTTTGACCAACTGCAAGGGGCGGTAGTGTTTTCAAAGTTGGATCTAAGGCAAGGTTACTATCAATTGAGGATTTTGGAGAAGGACATACCTAAGACTGCTTTTAACTCGAGGTATGGGCACTTCGAGTTTGCAGTAATGCCTTTTGGGTTAACCAATGCACCTGCCGCTTTCATGGATTTAATGCATAGGGTTTTTAAGCCTTACTTGGATCAATTTGTGGTGATCTTCATTGATGACATTTTGGTGTATTCTAAGAATGTAAAAGATCATGAGAAACATTTGAGGTTTTTACAGATCACAAAAGTCTTAAGTACTTATTTTCTCAGAAGGAGCTAAATTTGAGGCAACGTAAATGGATGGAATTTCTGGAAGATTATGATTGTACGATTAAGTACCACCCTGGAAAGGCCAATGTAGTGGCCGATGCTTTGAGCCGTCAGGTACAAATGGCCGGATTGATGATTAAGGAATTTCGATTGTTGGAGGAAGTTAGTTATTGGAATCCTCGATTAGAACCAAGGAAAGTGATTTTGGGGAATATTGTGATAACCTCCACTTTATTGGAACGTATTAAGGAATCTCAGGAAAAGGACCCTGAAATGCAGAAATTGGTGGAGAAAGTCAAGATGGGAGACCAGACCGATTTCACTTTGGGATCAGATGGAATATTGAGATTTCGAAATCGGGTGGTTATGCCAAAGGATGAAGAGCTTAGAAAAGAAATTTTGGAAGAGGCACACCGATCAAGGTTTACAGTACATCCAGGAGAAAATAAAATGTACCAAGACTTGAAAAGTCTATATTGGTGGAAAAATATGAAGAAGGAAATTGCCCAATTTGTTCAGACATGCTTGGTTTGTCAACAGGTTAAAGCCGAACATCAAAAACCCTCGGGACTTTTGCAACCTCTAGAAATACCTGAGTGGAAATGGGAAAATATTACCATGGATTTTGTATCAGGCTTACCAAGGACACAGAGAGGCCATGATGCCATTTGGGTGATAGTAGATAGATTGACTAAATCAGCTCATTTTCTGCCGATTAATATGAAATATCCATTGGAGAAGTTGGCCAGATTATACTTGGATGAGATCATTAGACTACATGGTATACCTGTGAGTATTGTGTCGGATAGGGATCCAAGATTTGTTTCGAGGTTTTGGCAAAAGATGCAAGAAGTGTTGGGGACTAAGTTGAACTTTAGTACCACCTATCATCCCCAGACTGATGGACAATCTGAAAGAACAATTCAAACTCTTGAGGACATGTTGAGGACTTGTGTACTGGATTTTGGAGAGAATTGGAGTAAGTTTTTGACTTTAGTGGAATTTGCCTATAACAATAGTTTCCACTCTTCTATTCAGATGGCTCCGTATGAGGCACTGTATGGTCGGAAGTGTAGATCCCCAATTTGTTGGGACGAAGTAGGTGAACGGAAGATCTTAGACACGACTACTGTATCTTGGATTGAGGAGGCTAATGAAAAGGTAAAATTGGTACGGCAAAGGATTCAAACCGCTCAAAGTAGACAAAAAAGTTATGCCGACAATCGGAGAAAGGATTTGGAGTTCACTGTTGGAGATGTGGTATTTCTCAAGATTACGCCTTTAAAAGCAAGCTTGATGTTCGGAAAAGGGAAGAAACTACAACCAAGGTTTGTAGGGCCATATAAGATTATTCAACGAGTTGGGAATGTAGCCTATAAGCTGGAATTACCACCGAGCTTATCTCGTATTCATAATGTGTTTCATGTGTCCATGCTTAAGAAATATCATCCAAACCCCTCTCATGTTTTACAACCGGAGAGTATTGAGATCGATGAAACCCTGACCTACGAGGAGAGACCGGTAAAACTTTTGGATCGAAAGGTGAAGGAACTAAGGAACAAGCAGATACCACTAGTGAAAGTTCTATGGAAGAACCATGGAGTAGAGGAAGCAACATGGGAAGTTGAAGAGACAATCAGAGAGAAGTATCCAGACTTGTTCATCAACCAAGGTAAATTTCGAGGACGAAATTTTCTTAAGGGGGAGAGGATGTGAGGACTCGCAAAAACTATTATTTTATGCCTAATTTATGGCTTAATAAATTATTTAATTGGATTTTATTTCCAAGGAATATTTTCTAGTCTTATTAGACCTAAATAAGTGGTAATATAACTTCGTTATATTTTTAAAATGATTCGTTTCGAAAATTAATTTCCTAGAGCGCGTTTAGTAAAAATAGTGATTAGTACTTGGAGATTTTATCCGCGTAGTAGCACAATAAGCTTGGAATATTGGAGACTTGTACTATGGTCCTAAAGTAGGTAATTTTATGAATAAATATTCAAGTGATAGTTAGTAGTGCAATCGTTATAAGAATTTTTCGAAAGTTTCGCGTTATAGCGGTAAAATTGACGGTACGCGTTTTCACACGCGCGACTTCATTTGAGGGACTTTAGACCCTTATTCCGGGACAAATAAGAGTGAATAATATTTACATGAATATATATGCCTTGGAGGTTTAGTGCACTAGTGAACCAAACGCGCGAAAAAAATCGAGCCGTAATCGCACCAAACGGCCCCTAATGAGAGTTGACTTTTGGGTGATTTTGCACCACACATTGCACCTTCTCTTGGAAGCTAACTTAGATCAATCACACTCTCTCTTCTCTCCCCTCATGGCCGGCCAAAACACTCCCTCTCTCTAACTCCTTGTTCTAAAATTTCTGCACACTAATCTCACCCAAATCACCTCCAAATCACACCCAACTTGGAGACCACTTAGCAAACCTCTTGGAGATTATATCTAGCTAAGGAGGAGGGGAGCTTTCACGGTTTCTTGGAGCTTCAAGAGGGCCGAAAATTCTGACCTTGCAAACCAAAGGAGTAGGTAATGATCAACCCTTGGATTCTTATCTTATGGAGATTATATGGCAAGATTAAGCTCATGCATGCACTTAGTTACTTGATTATGGTGTAAAAATGTGATTGTGGGCTCTTGGAATTCCCACACTTGGGTTGTTGTTGCTGATGTGATAATTAATGGTGATTATATTGTTGGTTTAGTGATTATAATGATGCATTAGTGGTGGGTAATTAGTAGGAACTTCATTGGGTGCAAGAAGCGAAAACTTCCGATTCTACCCCTGTTTTATTCGGCCATTTTAAGGCTAGTTTTTAATGAACTAATGGCTTGTACTGGATGCTTATATGATGTATTAGAGGTGTGGAAAATTTCATCCAAAAATAATGAGGTTTGAATGGGCAAATGAATTTTTTTTAGAAACCAGCAAATCTGGAAAACTGATTCGCGTATGCCCTGACCAGCGGTAGTATTTTGGCTATAACTCTGACCTCGGATGTCGAAATCATGTGCCGTCGGTGGCGTTTGAAACTAGACATTCCTAGCTTTAATTTGGTATATAATGCACGTTCTGATTCTTTGTGAGCAAGCCGAACCAAATGTTTTAAGTTCGCTGTCCTGTTGCTCTGTTCGTCTGGAATGAAGTGTTCAGGCAGCAACTTGATGCCCGAATTTGAACCAGATGGGTGCCGAATTTGGAAATGATTTCTTCTGTGATATTTTAGTCCTATGAATGTACTTTTCCAACGGCGTAAGCCATGCTCAATTTCGAGCTATATTGACTGATTTGTGACTGAAACAAGTGGACTGCTCTGTTTTGGAAAACCCTAATGTTTGGACTGGTTTGGAACCAAATCTTGGAGTGAACTTGTTAGTTGATGTTTTTGATATTAAACACTTACCAAAGATATTATGGGTGTATCTTAGACCCTTATTTCACAAATGAACCATGGTTGGATAACTTTCTTGGTTAGACGATTGGAAATTGGGAAATGCAAGTCAAAGGCAGATTGCCTTAGGATTTTTCTTGAACTTTGGTGGGCTAATTAACTACCTTGCCGAAGGTATTTTTCCTCGAAATTCGATAGAGAGATACTTTTCATATAGTATTGAAATACTGCCAATTTTCGTACCAATCCAAGTTCGTTTCGATACCCAATTAAATTCCTCATGTTGGAGGTTCAAATCTGGAAATTCTTCTCCAGTCTTGAATTTCCCAAACTTCGGGCTACCGTATCTCGGTACTCGAAACTCCGATTCTTGATCCGCTTGTTTTGTTATAAACCTCACTTGCAACACTAATTGGGCTACAAATTTCAGAGGCCGGTTTGCAACGTGTGAATCGTGCCGAATTTCCAAAGTTGGCCGAAATCCAACTTAATTCTGCCATGAAAACCAACCCTGCGTCTTCAAGCTCATTTTTGACCACTTTTCACTTCGATTCATGGAAAAATGTCTTCTAGGAACTTATAGTACTTTCTAAAAGGTTTCCAACGGTATAAAGTTTTCCAATTCTCAACTTATACCGAGCGAGTTACGATTTTTCAAAGATTCATCGTAAAACTGAAAATTTTCCAATCTCAAAGAAATAGAGTTTTTCAAGAACTCTTTATTCTTTTGATATCCTTAAACGTTTTGCTCTCAATTTTCATGATAAAAACTCAAATAATATTGTACATAATAAAAGGCAAGTTGGACCTCAATTTACGTGTAATTGAGGTTCCTTTTTGCAAAATAATCCTTAGATTGTACTAGTGTACAATCTTCTTGATAAGTGGATTAATTGTGTGATTATCCACTGTTAATTGCCAGGCGCACAAGGAGACCTTCAAGAGGATCTCACCGTGGACACTTGAACTCCCAGAAAATAATTCTTATTGAATTGCTCGGTGAGTGTCAAGTGTGTGAAATTTGATACTTGCTTATTGTGGTATTTGTTGAAAGTTTTAAAAATAAGGGCGGGTGCGTACTTTATCGTACTCGTTCTAATTTCAAATGAATGAATGGAATGTATTGAATGAATGAATGAAATGCAATGTTATGTCATGAATGCTTGTGTCGTTGGAGTGAACCTCCTCGACCTTCAAATGAATGGGGGACGCCCAAACTCATAGGCCAACCTTAGACTCGAGCCGGTAATGGGCTTGGTCGGGGACTGGGGCGAGCCATGAGATACACATAAGCTCGACCTAATAAGAGGTCTTGCTTGGCATACTCGTAAAGTATCGCCTAATAATAGACTTGTGGGCCCTTGGGGTGTACGGTGGACGGAGGAAAGTAAGTGGTGATCTACGGAAATGGAAATACCGACCCGGTTGACAGGAGGGTCAATGCGGGAAGGTATACGAATGACATCGGCAGATCGAGTGGAACTTAGCTCCTGAGAGCTACTATATCCTTGAATTGTTTCTGATTACTTTTCCTGTTTGAAAGATTGATTATTAAAAAGACATGGCTTTATTTATTAAGTTTGGGATTGTTATTTGACTAAGTGCTTGCATGTGTGTTCTTGGCCTCACGATCGTTTAGCTCACCCTATAGTTTTGTTTTCCTTAACAGGACCGACTCTTGGAGAAATATGGAGAAACCATCCGTTGTAATTTTGTTAAGACTCCTGTTATATATTTTGACTAGGCCCTGGTTTGGGTTGTACTTTTGGAAATTGAAAACTTGAAAGGTTTGGGCCCTGATGTGTACTTTGAATTTAAGTCGTTTTATGATTACCCGATGTACTGGTTATACATTAAGTGACTTATTAAGCTTGAACGCTTCCGCATTATTGTTTTATGTTGCTCTCTTCGAAGTGTTTGGTTCGGTTTGAAATTGAATGGAATTGCTTGAGTCCTGGCGTGAGCTGGGCAGGCGTCCGCGGATACCCTTTGGTCCGCCTTAGGGAGATGTGGGGCGTCACAGAACCTCTTTGATACAAATCTAGAAAAACCATAAGAGCTTTAATAGAGTTGCGTTAACCTCGAGTAAAAATAACAAAATCGTCCACAAAGCTTAAATGAGATATCGAAATACAGTTTCTTGGTAAACCAAATGAGGTAACTTTGCCTGAAGACACTAAAATATTTTGGCTTCTAACGCCAAGATAAACAAGAAAGGAGAGAAAGGATCTCCTTGCTTAAGCGCTTGTGATGCTTGGAAGAAGCACGCGGTTTCCCATTGACCAAAACTGAAAACCAAGCTAATGAAAGATTATTGAGAATTAAAGTAACAAAGCGATAAGAGAAACCAAATTGTTGCTGCAATGAAGCGTGAAAGGTCCATGAAACACTGTCAAAGGCCTTCATCATATCAAACTTGAGAATCAGTTTTATGACCAAGATGTAACACTTGCCTCTTTTAGAGGCAATTATGATCCACATGATTGATTTTAAACTGACTGATATTCTAATTAATTGATTGATATTTTGTTAATAATTAATTAGTATCCCCCATTTGTTAATGATTGATTGGTATCTTCTGCTAATTGATATCTTATTCAATTAGTTAACCAATCAAATCAAATCCATCAATTAGTCAGAAAAGTTTATGGATTATGGCAAGATTTTCTTGATGAAAGGAAACCTAGAGATTTTGATAATTGCCAGTAAGGGTCCCTAGTCTAGCCTATAAATAGCATATGGTATTCCATCAGCAGTCTAATTTCTTCTTGGTTAGGCATAGGTTAGAAGCTCCTTACTCTAATTTCTTCTTCTACATATTTTGTTTTGTTGGAATAGACAAGAAGAAGTCAAAGAGACAAGGATGGATCAATTTGTGCTTGACAGCAATAGTTGGAGATAAGTTTATTTAGATTTCCGCTGCATAGTACATTCATATGTACATAATTAGTTTAACATGTGGTATCAGAGCCAAATCTAGCCATGTTGTTCAGCTTATAACTTTTATGATTCATTGGCAATATGATAAAAGTTTTAGAGATTCGTATCAAGTTTAAACGAACTGAATTTAATTTGTCATGGGATCTATGATCTCATTTTCACAATAATTGAGATTTATTGACTAATCCCATGCAAATGTATCATTCATATGATATCTTATTTGGTTATGCAATTCATTTAGATTTTCTCCAATAGTCTAGTTTGACTTGCAAGTAATTTGAATGTTTCTTGGACTTACACATTTGTGATTGTGAGTGTTATATGTATTGATTGTTGTTATCAATAGTATAACAATCCGAGAAACCTACAAAGAGTTGTTATTCAACCATCAGTATGTAATTCATTTGAATCTTACATTCTTATATTTAAGTTGGCTGAACATCTATATCATGCAGACTGCTTGATTCATTTTTCATGCCAAGGCATGTTTTGGCTATATTGATATATTGCATTAATGCATATGCCAATTAGATTTGTGGTATAATTTCAAGACTCTAACATGTTGCAATAATCAAACAATCATACATTTAGGAAACTTATAATATATTGTATCATTCAACAATCAAAAGGATTAGTATTATATTAATCTATGCAAGATCATTTGTTGACTTTATGTGAATGGATCTGCATGCTTATTGAATCTATACTGCTTTATTATGAGATAAATATTTAAAGGCATGATTTCAATATTAGTTTTGCCTCTACGTTCCTATTATTATTTGGAATTATGTACTATTTTTGTGCACTACATTTATGTTTATTTATCTCATATTATGACGCCAACATTAGTATAGTTGATTACATTTGAACTTCATAAAATTTTCTTTATAAAGTTTTTCTTGTATCTCAATTATTTGATGCATAAGGTATTTTAATCACATAAAGATTGGTGATTTAAAAATGAATATAAAAAAAGAAAATTAAGAAATTCTTTTATCAAAATACTAATTGTTTGACTATTTTACTATTCTTATAAAGTTTAGCACACTATCTGTCTGAGAGTAGCCACAGCATCTTTGATGTTTGGTGAACTACAATTTTAATCACATATAGTTCAGTGATCGAAATCAAAGATTCCTGACCAACAAGTTGACTACTTGATTTTTATGAATTTTCATTAGAAATTTTCTTGCATTGTGTATTTGGGAGTAGCCATGGTATCCCAAATATAGGATGTAAAGAACTTTAATCACATAAAGTTAAATGATTATATTAAAGGAGGAAGGAAATACCACTATTTTCGTGTACCTACTCTGTAAGTTCTATCTATTCCTTTTTCATTGTTGCTAACAACTTTCATTAATTAATAGCAATTGGATGATCTGCAATTAGTGATTAAACAACTATAAATGGTAAAGTTTGGAATAAATAGATCAACAAATAGAAGATATAGTAATATTGAATCATAAATCAATCTGTAACTAAGATACAAATAACTGCATCTAAACCTAGAACAAGAGTATTTAACTAGATATATCAAATTTAATACCAAAGTTTATATCTTTCTCATAATAATTCACAAATGAAACAAGTAAACAAGAGAAAGTTGATAAATAATTATTCTTACTAGTCAACAAACTTCTCAACTAGTCTCTACCGTGAATCCGGCATCTAGCTACGGATTGGTTCCTATCTTTGTGAAATTTTAGTGCTTCAAAGCCTTGCTTATGCTCTAAATCCGGTTGTGAATCCCGTCATGAATCCGGCTATGGATTTCTTTTGGACATTTCTTGCTTGACAAATTTTCATCCATCTAGGTTAAATTGTGTGCAGCTTTTGCCTTCAAAGTTCACCAATTTCATGAACTTTTGTACTTCATCAAGTGCATCATGATCTCATCTTGCATCCAACTTTAAAGTTGATATCTAGAAACCCTGCAAAATATGAACTTTCGTGAGTGAAAAAGGGACAAAATTTCAACTAAATGCTAGATTATACTTAGAACAAATTCTAATCAAAATGAACCATTTTCTTCTTGAAACATTCCAAAAGTGACTCAAAATATCATGAAATATAATTCAAAATCTACACAAAATAGTCACCTATTACCTTTCATCTATTCTTCTAAATCATGAGATTAAACTTGAATATGTTTCAATCTTGAACTTCTATTGTACAATTCTCACTACTGAGGGTACTAATGAATTTTCATTTGTATCATATCAACAGTTCAACACTACTAGAGTGACTACTAGAGTGTTAGTTCTTACTATACATGAAATTATTTGAGTGTTCATGTGAGGTTTCTTATTAAAGAGAAGTAAAACCTTGGAGAGGTAATCCTCATTTGTAATAGATTGAGGTTGCTCTAAAGAGGATTAAAAACATTGGCTCAAGAATTAATGAATTCGAGGAAGAAAGGTGATCCTTAAGTGTATATGGTTTTGTTGCTTCACTTGTTGAAAGAGGGACAATAGTGAAGAAACACTAAGGTTTGGAAAAAGGTTGAGAGTGACTACAAGCACCAAGGAGGGTGACTAAACTACTGTAAATATATTGTGTTTGATTTCTCTTTCTCTACTCTCCTTATCTTTAATTGTGGTTCTTATTTGCTAATTTGGTTGATTTGAGTTTTTCTTGTTCTTTTAATCTTGTAGATTATTTGCAAAATTTCATCTTCTAAATTTTTCATACTTAGGAGTAAATTATCATGGCAGCCAATAGGTGTTCATGCTTAGAAGGGCAACTGAATTTCATGGCAGCCAATAGGTCTTCATCCTTAGAAGGACAACTGAATTTCATGGCTACTGGTGATAATGAGGTAAATTCTCTTTATGATTCATGCGATGAAAACAAAAGATGAACCTTGAAACCTGTTTGACATGGCAAACAATCAGTACAAGTTCGTTGGCTCAACGGAGAAACAGCAGTATGACCACATGTCAATGTGTTTTTTTTAGTACTTGAAAATCCATTGATCTGGTCTAAAGTTGACTATATTTCTTTCTGGTAAGAGGTGCATCTTGTTTTTCATGCAAGGTACCTGGATTGTCTGTAAAGAGCCGAATGGCGATCCAGCCACCTGATTGAACCTCCACTGTATTCCTTTCAGCTGGATCCACTAGTTTGAATTAGGAAGGGTCATTGTTTGGATTATAGTTTCCAAACCCCTCCCCAGCGACGAAGAAGTTGAAACCATGCAGGTGAAGAGGATGGCTCTCTGGCCCCAGAATGCTAGTGTCTTGCAACACTACCTCAACACGTATTAAATTGTAACCCGACAGTCCAAGTTGCATTGCTAACTGGTGTATTATTAAGCAGTGTTCCAGTATAGTTCAATGGATTTGGGGGTTGGGGTTGGGAAATCAGTGGTGAAAACACCATTTGATTTACCTGGTTTCCCAAAGAAGTAGGAATGCAGAAGAGTTGTTGATGGGAGAGCAAAAGAAATATTGTTAACTGAAACTGCAAATTTTGTGCCATTTGGTCCTTGGCAAGTTTTGTTAGCAGGGCAAGGACTCGATCCAAGTCGTATGGTGAAGAAAAACTTGTTTTGCATGGTCTGTGGAACATCTGCTGGAAATTTGGTTGTGGCTAAGCTACGAAATTTCCTGGTGAAGTTTGCAAGAAAGCCAGTGGCATTCAGTAGTGCAGGCAGGGTTGGATTTATGACCGTTTTGTTTGCGTGGGAAGCATGTTTTTGGCATTCAAGGATCCTGGTAATAGTAGAATAAGGTACCTAACCCTGTAAAGTAGGGTGTGGCAGGCGACAGCCATGATGAAGGTGACAGTTGGAGAGGCTGGCTTGGCTTTTAGAAGCACATTGGTGGTCTGGCTTGGGGTTATAACAACAATACTGGTCTCGAACGATTTGATGTTTACCGTGTCAGTTTCAACAATATAAAAAATACTTCTTCCTTTCTCCTCCTCCCTCTTCCTCCCCTCCCCTTTGCCCAAAAACCCTCCCCATCCCGCAATGAGAAGCTCTGATCGCAACTGGCTTCTGGAAGGGAGGTGGAGGGTTTTGCAAGTAGGAAAAATGGGAGGGAAGGAAGAGGGAGGAAAAGGGAGGAGGAGAGAGGAAGGAGGGGGTGGTGATGGATGATTTTTTTAATTTTAAAAAAAATACCCCAATAATGCAAAGCCTTTTTCCCCCCTTGTGTCAACACCATTAGAAATGGATCTTTACTCTGTATTACTACATAATCTTAATCTTAGCCAGCCCACTTTTCACTTACCGCTTAGTCTTTTCCATTCCATAAACCAAAAAGAAGAGCTACCCCTCATGAAATTGAAAAGAATCAGAGGGTACACATATCATTTAACCTCAAGGTAGAGTTCCAAGGCCGGACTTGATAAACAAAATTTTAACTGAACAATTACAAGGAATGTTAATTGTTCAATCAGCTAAAAACTTTTCAGTCCTCAGACTGGGCGTCAATCTAAAATCCAACAGCAATTCCAACAATCTGCATCATCCGTACACGAAATACATAACCAAGGAGCATCCCAACCTAGGGATACTATATTTGTGACAGAGCTCCATAAACAAGATGAAAAAAGTCGTACATATGCACTAATAGTGAACGTATGAATTCACTAAAACACGTCATATGGCATAGAGACAAACAATTTACTGACAAGAACGTTAATAGAACAGTTAACCAAGTTAAACTTTCTGTCTTCGAGTCCTCCATGCAATCTGAAATGATACAACACAAAAGTCATCACAAAGATGTAGAGATTAGTTGTTTGTGGCGCAAAAATGAACACTATAGATTGTTTATTTAGATGGAAGCTGTGGTCATTAGAAATTGCTAACTTATGGGAATCAAACTTTATCTTAAGAAGCATGTGGTTATTAGAAGCATATCAAGCACAAAGAGAAAAAAGCCAGAAGAACCTTTACCATGTCCTTGTTCACATTGATGGCTTTAGATGCCGCAACTTTTGATCTTCGTATCTTCTTAGTATTCTCTGCAGCTAGAAGTCAGAGATGTCACACTACATATCCATATCACCAACATAATATGTTATCTGCACCCTTCAAAAGTTATTCAAAATCCTTAACGTAACTTCCCCTGTAATGTTTAGTTTTTAATAGAACCTGTTAGCTGCTCTCTAATGGAAACTGTAGTTCCACAAAGTATCATGCGTTGACCAAGAACATTGACCGATATATATCAGAGAGAAGAAAATAGTATTAAAGCACACTAAAACATAAGTAATGTTCAGAAGGCAGTGCAGCAGTAGAGGTGCACCACAAAATAATGGCCAACGGAGCCAACAACAGTTAAGTTATTGGCTTGACAAAAAAGAGATACAGGTGTTGAATTTTATACAAGATGCTTTCATGTTATATAAATTTTCAAGATAAACTGAATTATTGTGATTTTAATTAAGACATATCTAGAGATTACCAGGGAGAGGAATCTCTTCAGCAAAAAATTTTGTCTTCTTGAGTGAGTTTCCTTCGCAATCAGAGTCACATGCACCAGAGGTTTCCCTTTTGCTGTGGACAGAAGAGTTCTCCCCATCATTGCTATAATCATCCATGTCAAATCTTGTTAAAAATAATATATTTTCGACGGTGGAACGCAAATATATGGGTAAAAGCAACCATTTATCATGAAGGATAATATGGAAAGACATAATCTCTCATAGGACCTATTTGAGCTACACATCCTATAGCCATGACAGTTGTAATGCCAAAAATACTAGTAAGCAATTGTGAATCAAAGCCAAATATATCAAAGGTACTTTCCAGTAAGGTGGAAGCATATACATATACAAGGGAAATTTCAGATTGATAACCACAATGTAAAGATTTTGCGAATCAGGTATTCCGATACACGTGATTAAAGAAGTGAAAATAAAAGGAAGATGACGTGAAAGGCTAAATAGGTTTGAGGGAAGAGGCACCTGCATCTTGACATGATGGAGCAAGAGAATAGCATAAAGAGCTTGGGTCCACAATATTAAAGGAATGTCTTAATCTTCAGTTTCAGGTATAATCCTAGCAATACTTGTCTTTTAAAAAGGAAAAGAGAGAAAAAAAAAGTTGCGGAGTTTTGCTACCTTTTATCAATAAAGTCCAATGAGGAAAACAATGGAGGTATGAAGATTGAACATTCTTCTGGTTCATTAATTCACCATCAGAAGGAAAATGGATCTAACTTTACAGTTTTACAGAATAAGGGCTCGTATAAGCGGATAGAGATATAAGCAGGCAGATCCACAAGACATCTTTTAGGATCCAGATCAGATAGATTGACATGTGCATCATCCGGTCCATATTCCTACAGGCCTAAAACATGCAGATGCCTTGCTGGACCCACATTGTGTGAAATGTAATGCCAAAATATGGTACTGAGGTATTAGATGTTCAGTGAAGTTGGCCAACCACCACATGTGAAAAGTCTTGTACCACAATGACACAAAGTTTCAGTAACATAAATCACCAGATAGATGGAACACATTCATCCATAGTTCACTCCAAAACCATTTCAAAGGATTCAATATATTTAGATGTAGCACCATCATTAGGCGGACTCTTGCCTCAATTCTCAAGTTTGATAGTTAATATTCATCAAGAGTCACTATGGCTATTATCCACTTTAATTATTTTAACATTTTTGCTACACCATTATAGTGAAGGAAAATGATCTCACTGCAAACAGACCAGTCACACCAAAACTGAAGCTGGAAAAATAAACAACAACAAAATTAGGGAAAAAATAAAAGTGAAACACTGAATTATTGATCATAAGGAAACCAAGAACTGATTTTCCATAAAGTCATGCTTGAGTTAAAGTGTCAATAAGGAAAGAAAGTTCTTCAAAATTTCCAAAGTTATGAATCTATTCCTGTGTGAGAGGCACTACTAGAACCACAGTAGATATGCACATATGAGCCCAGAATAAGCTTTTTATTCCTTTGGGTCAATCGTCAACTCTACTGCTCCTACTCCTACTCTAACCTGTTTAAGGGAGGGCCCAACTAGGCAAAGGAGGGCTAGAAGGAGCAGTTTCCACCTCTGGACCAAAGGGGTGCACTACAGTACACCATTCAGATTTGACTGCAGGGTGCAGAGGTTTGAACCCCAGACCTGCAGCTAGGCCTGCACCTTATGCTTCACTTGGTGGCCAACTCACCTAAAGCAAGTCGGCTTGAGCCCACAATAAGCAAATTTTTTATATACTCACACAGAAACACACTTCGTGTATTGTCCTTTTTGAATATGTCTGTCTGCGCATGAGAGAGAGAGAGAGAATGCACTGGGCTGTGGTGCATAGGTGAAGAAGTTGCAAAATGCCAGAAACGGGGGTAGAGTTTCACAGATTTAAATGTAGAGAATACTAGAGGTGCGATCCAATGGCTAATAGTTATAAATACTTTTAAGGCGTAATAAACATAAAATAACTAATACACACATACATAATGAGGTATGCTCCTTGTCACAGGGGAACAAGCAGATCTAACCAATCTACTTGTGAAACCTATTAATCAAATATGGGTTGGATCTCATGAACAGGTCTAGCGCTAAATTTATATTGTTTTTTACATTACTGGAACTGGACCAATCCAAATCCAAACCAGGACCAATAATGGTCCTCTAGTGCACTACCGAAGTTTTTAGGCCAAGACTGAATATACATTATTCAAAAGAAGCTTTGGCCCAAGGTCATATATATTTCTTTTTAGTGTTCAATGTTAGATTTAGGCATCAATGTTTCCTTTGTGTCTTGTTGAGTTTAGTGCTTGGCATATTTTGTATTTTCAGCAAATGCAGAACAAGTCAATGCTTCAGTCAAACAAGTCATTATAGGTCAACCAAAATGGTTAAATTCAAACTCATGAACTAAAATTTTGAATCAAAGGAGATATTTGGTTTTAAGATCTCAGTCCCAACGAATAGATTATTATTGCTATCATATGTTTAATTGGTTTAAATCAACGGATGTTAGAATTGATTTGTGTATTAAACCAACAAGCAACTGGCAATTCATCCTGATTGCCTACTAAATTTGGTGGTATCAAATTCACCAGACTAGCTGCATTTTAATTAAGAAGTAAAAGAACAAGAGAAGTCTGTTACATAAAGACAGGACAGTGTTTCACAACTGTGCAACTTCACCTGCCGGTTCTCACCTATAATGAGTTGAAGCTCGCATTTGTTGGTGCTCAACATCTGATGCTTCACCCTTGTCTTTGTTTTCCTATAGTAGTCCGACAAATCACAGTAGGACAATCAGCAATGGTAGAAAGAACAAAATTTTCCAGGCACTTAGCCAAAAAAAATTTTTTCTAGTCATTTTAGAGTTAAATAATACATATACCTTGGCTAAATTAGCTTTCTTGTGGTTGGCTGTTGACAATTTGGCAACTTTATCGGTATTGCTGTTGTGTCATATTCATGTCCCTCTCTTGTAAACAGCTTGGAAAGTCTTCATTCAAGCCCAATGTGCGTTTTGTTGCTACAGAGTCACAAGAAGATCCAACTCGTTCTTTACTCATGATGGATTCAGATATTACACTTGCATGCATTTCATGCTGATTATCGACAGAGGACTCATTGCGCACTTCAACAGTCCCTCCAGAATGAACCTCCTGATGCGTCGTTTTCTGCAAACCCTCTATCCAAATTCTTGATGCATCAGCACTCTTAGATAGTGTCAAGTTCGAATTGGCAGATTTGTTGGCATCAGTAGTCAAAGAACTCTTTAAACGTTGTTCACTATGTTTCTTGATAGTACAAGAAGTCTGACAAATAAGAACAAGACAAATATGCATAATTACTGTAAGTATAACAGCAGATGAATAATGAGAAGAACATGATTAATTTACTTGAGAAGTCTGAATTCCAAAATTACGAGTCAACTTCCTAATAATACTTGCCCCAAAGATTTCCCTGATGATTCACATATGGCACAAGCATCATGGGTTTGGGTCCCACTATTGCCCAGTATTAAGACAAAAACATTATTTGCCCCAAATTTGGAAGGCAGATAGGGAGACACGGTAGACACAAAATGCTTCAGATATTTTGTTTTGGGGGGGGGGGGGGGGGGAGAGAGAGAGAATAAAAGATTGCAGTAGTGTAATGACAAGTTCTGTGGAGAAAGAAATTAGAAATGGTATCTCATTTTGTTCCATGCCAGTAATCTGGGTCTGAATCAGTTTGAATCTAGTTTCAGTGGAGCCCACAGCTGAAAGAACCCAAAGTTCTTGAAAACTAAGATCACTTCTGTTTGTGCGTCAAGTTAAAATTACTAAACAGAAGATTAAATATTCTGAAGGCCTGACTGAAACTCATTCACTAGTAAACCTTAATCAACCATTAACATGAAATTCCAAAAAGCATTCACATAAAAAAATCAGTAAGATGCCAGATTTAGATTTCTCGCCTCAGTTTACCTTAATATATGTTGACAACAATAAACTTAAAGTTTATTCTAATACTCCAAAACTGTAATTTTTCCTGAGTTTATCTCGATGTATAATGACAACAAACTTTAAAAGTTCACTGGTATATTTCCAAAATTTAAGTAGTATTAAAAGTTCCATTTTTGACTTTAATATATATCTGAGAGTGTTCATAATACATACCTTAACCCTCCTCAACAGTGTATAAAACAGTTCAAACACTGTTTCTTTTAACACAATGGTCATGTCAGGAGCTTAAACTAAAGGGGGATAACCCTCTGCACTAGCTTAACAACTTTCCTTGTTGACACCCAGAAAGTTCTTGCTAATCCCCACAAAGACTAAGGATGGCAACCCTCCCTAGCCCCCTGCCCCGCTTCCCCCGCGGGGCTAATAAAATTTGTTATATAATTTTATTATAGTTAAATTTTAGCAAATAATCAAGTATTAAAATATCAATACATCACCATATTCATTGTAATTTCACAATTGAAACTTACAAAAACAATCAAACAAAAGTTATTTGAATACAATCTAACATGATGAAATAAATACAATTAAAGTAGTCAAGTTTTCACTTTTGACACAAATCCAATCACTAATTCATTATTATGCTTGTGCTTTTCATTTTGAGAAAAAGATGTTATTGTATTAAGTGTAATTAGGGATTTAATATAAATGTATTAGTAAATTTAATATAACTAATTAATATTTCTATTAGTAGACATATATAATTATTAGTATAATGATAATATCAATTATATTACATATACTAATATACATTATATAATACATATAACTAATAATATAATTATCATAAGTTTCTAACTAATTAAATTAAATATTATATATATAATTATATACATATATATTTATATATTTATTTTTTTTTAAGCAGGTGGCAGGGCGGAGGATGGCGCATGAGTACACTCCCCCGTCCCGTTTCTAAACCGGGGGGGGGGGGGGGGCATTAGCCCCCCGTGGGGCGGGTGCCGCACCCATTGCCATCCTTAACAAAGACCACACAGATGCTAACTTAATACGAAATGCAATGACCCCTACTCGCATAATAACTTGCCTTATTGAAGCCCTGAGAGGCCCAGTTAATCTTGTCATGGAACCACATGGAGCCTGATCAAATACCAACTGGAATGACCCAGAAAGGCACTACCATAACAAAAAACTTTAAAAATCATCACATATATAGCATACCTAATATGGCCAAGTGGGTCAAAGTTTTGTCTTTCGCGATGCTACCATAGGTGAGAGCAGAAACACAAGTTCTCATAATCTCACTAAATGAAGTAGATGAAGAAAGCCCATCTACTATACTAGTATTTTGAAAATCATTTAATTGCCCGTTAATTCCTCCATAAATTTCATTATTTCATTAATTTTTTCCCTTCAACACTACTATCAAGTATAGCATCATCTCTTTAAGAACAAAGAAGTTGATATCCTGCAACAATGCAATCATGCCGAAAGTCAACAACTTGGTTGCATAAAACATAAAATTCAAGGACAACCGCATCAACAAGATAAAGTGCATATACTATCTGCACCACTTTGAACCGACAGAACTTGATGATGTTTGACATATGATGCCTGTTCACAGCATACAAGAACCAGATTGCCTCATAAAAAGGAAAAAGGAAAAAAAGAAAATAAAAAACCTACTTTGACAATGTCATTAAGAGAAATTTTATGCATCAAAGACAAAAAATGCAAAAGCATGATAAAACACGTGCATGAAGTTTATCCATTAATTCATCTATTCGTCTATTAAGTAAATGCATGAATGCATGAGATTTCATCAGATCTGGATGTTTACCAAAATTCATGCTCCTAATCATACTACAGCAGAGAACTAGGCTTAGTTGATGAAACAAAGCCCCAAAAGTACATATCTTATTATGCAATGAATATTCTAGGCAAAACAAGTCAATCACCTTAGTTTAGTTCCTATGCTGATTACATGACTTAAAACTGCATCAACATACAGAAAATGAGATAGACAAACCTTACACAAATTTGGGACAATGACTTGCTCAGAAGAATCATTTAAAGCTGCAATTGCAGACACAGCAAGTTTTGCCTCTGCTTGAGTCCCTTCCAAGCGCACCCTCTCCAAAAAATTGTAACAATCACTACATGGATAAATTCCATATAACCAATCAAAATAGTAACAAAAAGGACAACACAGAACTAATAGACTAAAGTAACATAAACATCGAAAAGATAGACAGCAGATAGATAGAGTAATAAGCCTTGTGTACATGGACCTCTTCTTTCTGCCAATTAACAAAAATTCTCAACTGGAATTCAGGGCTGCTTTTCAAATAAGCATAGCTTACCCACACTCATGCATGTAGACTCTCTCTCTCTCTGTCTGCCTCTCTCTCTCTCTCTCTCTCTCTCTCTATATATATATATATATATATCAATTTTGCATTAGAAAATTTGCCAATAATCACGTCCTTTCTGGATGGGGATACACTTCCTGTTTGAAAATAAAAAGTACTCTTAACAAATAGAAGCATTCTGATAATAAACAGTTAGCACGTTGTTTTATTTTTATTTTTTTAACATAGAATATGCATCTCAACAAGCTATCTTCTTGGAAAATATTTTTTTGAGTTCAAATGAAAAGTAAACTACAGAAGATAATAACTATAAAACCCATTATACCTCAGTGTACATCTTACCAAATGCCAAAATGACATTGAGACTGGAAAACCCTACCTCAGCTTGATAGAAATATTTGATCCTTCTTTTGCTAGAAACTGAATAAGCTGCTCATTGAAAGGGATATCGTCATCAGCTAACAATTGCCAGAACTTCTCTTCAGAACTTCTAAGAAGTGAGGGAAAAGCACTGATAATAGCCTATACAAGGTAAACGAAAATTTGACTTTAGTACATAAGAGATACTGCTGGAATATCATTATATGAGTCCAGCAGAACAGACCAACACAGGTCTTCTTTCCATCCTTAATAACCAAGGATAAACCAAAATATGTATATGTGGCAAATCTATAGAAATTACATCTTTTGTTTATACATCTACTTCTTATGCATGCATGGCTATGTGCAAAAGATAGTATGAAAAAAGCATCCCATATAGCTACTGCTGTTCCAGGATTCCCCTATTTACCCAATGAGAGACTGCAGTAAGTATGAGATTGTCATGCAACTGCAGCAATTAGATCCATTCCCCATTTATCTGAGCCCTTGTTCCCTTGTAGCTGATCTTGAGGCTATTTTGGTTAAAATTATATATGAATTCAAGTCAGATGCTTATTTCTGCTTATTAAAAAACTCTTTGATAGCAAGGCTTTTTACTTGCAGATACACTCCTTATGCTTGAGTAATTCCAACAGCTATTGAGAATTATCTTGAAACAGTGTGTAAAAGAAATATTTGCCACCTTAATAACTCTTCTACACCCTGGAAACTGCATCCACTAGTCCAATTGTTGGAAAATTAAGAAATAATCTACTGCCTGTCACTTCACTTAAAAGGCAAAAACTTTTCTTGCTAGATGAGAATTAGAGTGACTACTTCCAATAACTCAAGCGTCTTGCTTGTGCTTCTACATTGCCTCTTACTACATCAATTTTATTCAAAAAAAAAGTTTAATTGGAACAGGATAATATTTCCTACTTTATCATTCTACATGAGTGGAAACTCAGTAGAAGGTTTCTTAGTTAACTGGAAGCATATAAAGCTACGGCCAAACCTTCTGCATTCATATGGGAAAAAAAAATTCCCATACAGCATACTACATAGACTTTGTCGCTGCAACAAGATTGCAAACATTGTATACCACACCAAGTTGGTAGGGCATATCTGCATTGGGTGGATTGTCAGGTGCATTATTTTCTAAACTAGAATTCCATTCTTTGATATCGTTATGAAGTTCTCAATTAAAGGAGAATTTAATTGTCAAAACACTAAGCTTTAAAACAGACACCAAACTTACTTCTCACAAATGCACTAGTGTTTCAAGATCCTGGTCATTTTTTTCCAAAAGCATGCTTATACTCAACCAATCAAGACAGGTTCTCTGCAACCAGTTTCACATAAGGAGATATTAAAAGTTTGCAATGTGGTAACACAGGCAGATATAGGTACTTTCACAACACTAAATGTAATTCTACTGCAATCTTTTTCCTTTTTGGCTCTCAATTGACTGGAACCTTTTTTCCCCCTCTTTGGACAAGGGCATTGTGGTACTCTATGAATTTAATCGTTTATGCTTGAATCACAAATTTGCACTTGATTGAGAATTGATTGAAGGAAAGGATGAAAACCTAATATCTTTTACCTCTGCATCTTGTTCATGTCCTGTGAGACACCACAAAAATTTTAGATAGAAAAATGGCAATAAGAGCAGCACTATGTAGCTACATAAAGAAGAAAGAGATCAACTTAAGTTGTATAATGAGCAATCCAACTTACTGAAAGAAGCAGCAGAGGAGAATAGTCCAATTTTGTATTGCGAACGCTCGTATCAAAAGTAAGATGGTCTAAGATACAGCTGACATGCCTAGAACTAAATATGTTTAACAAGCACTTGGATGACAGCAATCTCAAGAAATCAAAAAGTGGACTCTGGTCTCCAATCTTCCTCAGAAGGTTATCCTGGAAGAAAAAATACAAGATAAGAGGTCGATACTAGAGATGAAAAAGTTGAACTTGATACATAATATCAAATCAGACCACATGCAGAAAGAAAGTTGAGGGTTTAAAAAAAAAGAACAGTAATATTGAAAGGCCAAATCAAAGAATCCATCTCTGTTAGGCTACATCTTACAAAGCGACAAGCTGTAGCAATCTTTTTCAGTTCTTGTTTATACCCTTCTGATTTACAGGAATAAACAAGAGTAATTTCTCAGAAGGTAAACACGCCTTCCCTATTTTAATGGAAACCAATAGAAGGATATCTCAACATGACTGTTAAATGTAATAGTAATACCATTCAATCCTGTTAAATTTTGAAAGGCAAGTCAAAATTCACTCAGTATGATGGCACAAAGAGGAAAAGTAAGTGGATCTTGGAAGGTTGCTTAGGCGAGAGCTACTTGACAACAAGCAAAAAAGAATTGCAACCATAGCCAGAATCCTTAATGAACAAATAATAAGTCATCTCTATTCAGAGTCAAGTTTATATCAAATTCATAACGCAAGCATACAGGGAAGATGATCTCTAACTGAGTGGAAAGGCAATAACATAAGGGCTTTATCATGTCAACACCGGAGACAATAGCTCAGCAAACTCAGAATTTTAGATCATGGAAAGTATATGATGAAACACAGGGGATAAATCCATAAAATCAGGAAGTTCTTAACCTCCAAAACAGCTAAGCCTTAATGAATAGAGCTTTTCCTGACAGCATAAATCAAACCAATTGCTACGGCCACAGAAAAATGCTGTGTCATTTTAGTGAATACAAGTCTAACCACTTAAGAAGAACATACAAGACATGCATCTCTTGACAATTGTGCTTGTTTTAGTTAGTGCCACTTACATTACTGACTGTTATTTGCTTACACCCCATTTTGCAGTTGTAGCAAACACTGAAGAATCTAAGCTGACTGACAATTTGCTTAAATTGTCAATCAAGGGTGTTGAAGATTCAAAAATCAGATTCAATTGGATAACTGAAAAAAGCTTCCTAAATGCCAAAACAGTACAGTCCCCCTGCCCCAAAAAGGCCACCTGAATGCTGTATTTTTCTCTCTGAATATCTCTCCTCTTCTTCCCGCTCTTCCAATTCTTTTTCCAGGCAGAATCCCACTGGTTAGATCCATCCCACTGTCCAGTTCTCCTTTTTCTTTCACTTCAATTACAACAGTAACAATAACCCACAGATCCTCCCACCTGAACCACCCTTCTTCTAGACAACTAAACATCCCTCCCACACTATTTATTGCTTTTTGTTATTTCATTGCATGGCTAATGCTGCTGCTTTTTTGTTCCAAAATATTGTTATTAATCACATTTTCCAGTATTTCTTCCGCAAATCCTGCTGCCATCCTTGTGATGGCAATAGGGTGCATCCAATTGTACTTGGCAGACCAGCAGTGGGTTTTGGAAAAATGGGTCATAACCCACCTTGGCCAACTGGTCAGGGGACTAACATTGTGTCAGTTCATCTTTGGATCATTTGAACCCACAAAAGCCAATAATGATCAAAGCTTTTTGTTTTACATTTCTATTTTCTTCTTCACCAGAAAAACCTCGCAGCCACAGCTTAACCTCAAAATACAACTAACATCTCCAATTACCTTCCCCTCGACTGTCGCTCACTATGACAGTTGCCCGTCCCTTTACAGGACATCAAAATCACTCTCCGTCTTGGGCATAGATAACAAATCTGTGGTCACAATGAAGCAAAAATCACCAAAATCACATACAATGGGGGTGTATAATCTGGGCACCATTATCTTCTCTCTGCCACTGAGCAAAAAACTCACAAATTCTACACATAGCTTTTTTAAACCCAAGAAAGAATCCATTGGTAATTTTTTGCTCAAATCTAAATAAAACATTTAAGATCTAAGGCTTGAACATTCAAATACCAATGAAGCATAGCAAGTTGTATAATCAATGTCGTTGTCAAATATATCTATAACAATAGATGAACATAGTATGTCTAGTTTCTCTCAAGTGCTATCAGAATGAAAGACTGGATGCCCGTAGAGCTGCTACTAGAGCCACAGAAGGAAAGCTGCTGTAGGAGGGAAAAGGCTGAGACGTTATCTATTTATTTATTTATTTCGTTCTAGGGCTGATGGTATTCTGTTGTGTTGCGTAAATGAATTGGTTTAAAACTTGGATATTCAATGGGCACAAACACAAACCAATATAAGCAACCCAACCTAACTAAACTCAAAGCCAAACTAGACCGATAAAACCTTCCAAATTTCTCAGCTGAGTTTGGCAGATGGCTGGCTTTGGGTTTGTTTTGCCAGGTCTATGCCATCCTAACTATAAGATATTCTTGTTTGCTGTTTGCTTTGGAACTTTGATTGCTTTAAAGTACGCCAATATTTTTCAAGCAGTCTTGAATCTATTTTTGCATGCTTCTTTTACCAAAACATTTTCCACTACAATTTTCTCTTTCTTCCTTTTTGTTTCTCTTTGTTTTCTTTTTGGGATTAATTTTTATACACTGTCAGTGTACAGATTTTTTTACACAAGCAGGTTTAGATGAACACCACATCATTACTGTTCAAATTTTAAATTCACTTTTTGTCCATGTATCATACATCTATACCTATTAGCATAAAAAATCTTTACACTCAGAGTGTATATAACATTAATTCTTTCTTTTTATACTAATTTGTAGAGTAGCAATCACACATTACTGAAAAACATTCAGATTCAAGTGTAGCAGCTTGATTGGCCTTAGCCTCGGATATCATATTGCAGCATACTAACAGACTTTGACCTTGCATATAAGCAGTCTTTCAAAGTTTCATGCTTTAATTATCTCAAAGTCAGAAAACCATAAACTTTTACCCTATTTGATATATCCACAAAAAAATCTTGACTGCAGTTTTGTCTCTACCAGCTACTGGAGACTGTTCAATAATACATTCATGTTTCTAAATGCTAAGAGACATAAGTGATCTGCTCTGAGAACAACAAACATTAGTAGCCATGTTCATGATTGCAATGCAGATTAAATGCTATGTCCAGGCAAAACAATGGCCACCTTATTGAAAAGCTCTTTAACTGCAACATGTTGCTTCTATTTTGGATAGCTCAAGCCTTTTAAAGTCTGGTAATAAATCAACAGGGAAGTCCTCTTCTCTTAATTTCAGTGAGTAAAACAAAACTAGGATTGGTCACAGAAAAGAAAAGCATGTAAATGTAAGACAAAGCATGCAACATCTGAAATCTGTGTAGGCATCCTCATTTTCTGCCTAGACCATTCATTTCACTGGAACAAACCAACATATGGCAGGAGAATGTCATTTCAGTTGGTATTTGTACCGGATCTGCTATGTACCATACCTGACATCTACTCCCATGAACAAGTTGAGAAAAAAAGACTCCAGAACATAAAGTGAACAAAAACAAACAAAGAGTTCAAAAAAATAAAACAAGCTAATACAAAATAAAAAAATAAGGACCAGTTGAAAATTTTAACTACTCTCATCATTTGCCTACCAGTAATAGTTTTTATATGGAAGACAAAATGTTCAGAAGCTAACAGTAGCCGTTTCAAGATCAGTGCTTAGGAAGATAAGCAAATGTTGAGCAGCAATAGTTAAGCAGATTATCATCTCTTTGTATTGTAAGAATCAAATTTATGCTCGAAATAGAAGATATCCTGTACAGCAATAAACTTGTCTGCAATGTTTCCATCCCATTTTAATAGCTATGAATTCTATTTTCTTATCTCCTGATTTTTCTCATGGTTTAACCCTATTGCATCATTCATACAATTCCTGAAAACACAAATTAAAGTCATTTTCCAACATCAATTACAATAAAATATCATTTAAAAAATTAGAACTCTGAAAGCAACAAAATCTGACTTAAATTTAGGAGCAATCATGGAAAAATTATTCTACAAGATGGCCAAATAACCAATTCTCTTAAACTTTTTGGAAAGCCAATGCAAGTTCTGGAATACTAAAGCTCCTATTAAAAAACAAAACTTCATTCTCACAACAGCACTGACTTTATGCTCTATGGATGAGTAAGTGGACATGATCTCTATTAAACAGAGTCAAGTAGAAGCAAAGTAGAAAACCAATTGCAAGGATGACAAACTTACTCTAGTAGAAAGAGCATCTCCGACGTTTATCAAGTCTGCCAGCATTTTGAAATATCATTATCATCGACTTGATTCAGCTTATAAAAGCACTCTTCTGCTTCTGCAGGATCAGGAAACAAAGCTGACATTTTTTTAAATAGAGCTTTGGTATTCCTTTCCATTTCATCAGAGCCTATCTCCTGTAAAAGCATAAGATTTTAGACAACTATTAGAAAATGAATATATTGGGTTGATATATGAAAAATATAGTGCAAACAATAAAACCCTTGCTCTCATGTTTGTGATTCATAGAGAAAAGAAGTAAAAACAAGTACCATTTTGCCAAAAAAAGGATAAAAGTGCCAACTGCTATTAGCAGTAGTCAAATTAAGAAAATGGGACTGGTGTGCCAATTGTAATTTAAGAAAGTAAAACATTATCAGACCAGTTATACCAACTAATAATGTCCTCTTCTTATGTCGAGTTTTGCACGTTTTTACTGTTAACCTATTCGCAATTTTTTCTTGTCATCTTCCAAATTTTGTTTCATAATCAGCCGAACTAAGAGGTGGAGAATAAATTCTCTAAAGATACAAGTGTGGACGACGGCTACAGGAGAAGAGCAATGGGTCTACAGCTTAGTTTATTGATTTTAAAACTATTTAAAGATTATTAATGGACCCTGATCAACTGTTCCTAATGCCTTTTGAAAGATATCATTCCAATTTAGGAAAGGAGAAACTATTTCAGCAACAATTAAGAGAAACATCAGCAATTCAATCTCAAATAGAATTTTAATATATTCTGAAAGTTAGCATCAGCATCTAGAGAGCTAATACTGAATGTTGGCTTCAAAATGCGTGGTCCAGTATTGCAATCATACCTATACACCCTTCTTAAACAGCTGTAACCAAAATCACATGCACAGCACATTGCAATTGCAGAATTAAAGAAAATTAAGCTTCATATAAGTATGCTCCAAAGCAAGTCATCACCTGGTAGGCTCACATCAACACTCATTAGTTGAATTAATGACCAATTGTCCAACTCACTAGACTAAAATGAACTTAACACATGGAAACATTGATCCAAACAAATAAAAACTGATGAATTCATTTGAAACTGCATCCTTCAAGAGGCATACACTCATGATATATCAATCTAAACATGGTGAAGCATATTTCTGGTCTAAGGAAATTATCATTAAACATTTTCCAATGAAAACTTCTAATTCTGAGTATAATCATGGGGAATTTCAGCAATGTAATATTAATCTGTAAGATCTGCTTTATAGGTGCACAAACACACTGGACTGAAGTGCTTAAATTCATAACTAGGTAGCCTCTATCTAGAATCTGGAGTGAACTACGGCACAGGGGAGTTATATATCCACTATTATTCATATCCAAAAACACTAGCTACATACATACTTCATTTGAAATCTCCAAAGTTTTAGAATCATTGTTCTTTTGACATTACTATTACATTGTCATGTGCTTATATACTTTAACTCTGCTTATAAATCATTGGAAATTTGAGCAATCCATTTTTTGTAAAATTGGTCAATCTGATTTACAGATGTAATATATGCAGTGGAATGAAGTATTTAAATCCACAATTACAATACTTCCATCTAGAATCTGGAGTAAACTATGACACTGGAGGATTATACATTCAATATGACACTGGAGGATTATACATTCAATACTACTCATGTCCAAAATGAGGCATAAGTTTTCACAAATTTCACAAGAGATCTCAAAGTCTTGAAAGCATTATTATGTTGACTATAGTGTCAGGTTCTCATGTGCAATCAGTGCCATAAATTGTGAGTATGATGCATTCACAAATTAGTATGCATATGGAAATTTGTCTGTTGGAGAACCCTGCCCGAGGGGAGGGGTGCTTGCAGAGTGAGATTCATAGATACAACCTCAAGTTTCAAAGAGGCTCTTATCCACTGGAAAGATCTTCATCTCTACATGCAAAATAATCCTAATCGCTAGTCGTCTAGTAACTAATAACAATTATCCAGAGCTTGTCATCAAGTAATTAACAAGAATTATCCAGGCAAAGTAAATAAACCTCATCGCCACACAAACTTACGTATAACCATGAAAAGAAAACTAAGGAGAACAGCTTCAAAAGTAATTAATCTTCAAGTCATGAGGGCCCACTAAAGGAATTTTGCAGGATGACACAGGAACTAACAGCTTGCTAATTAGCTAGCTTAAAGTTACCTCCTCGTTGACCCGGAGATGTAAGTAAGCTTGCAGTGCATTCCGTAACCTGAAAGCATAAAAGACATGAATAGAGAAAATACTCTTTGATTAAGTTAAGCCAACAACTTGGGACCAATACCTTCTTTTTTGTGATAGAATCGCATTCAATGCCTTCACATGCAATGGTGTAAAAAGAGAGGACAAAAAAAATCCAGTGATTTGTTCTTTCCTCAACTGAAAGTGAAACAGGAAATAGATCTTCTGCTAGTACATACTCCAGGCTTTGTGGCCTGAAAGTTAAAAAAATTTAGTCAAAAAAATGTGTATTGAAACAGCAATGAGTTTTTATCTAACAAAGATTGATGAGGGAATAGACTTTACCTGAACTCCTTGCAGTCTTTGTCATAACAAAGCATTAAAATTTTGCAAGGTATTTGCTCAAAATGCATCTTGATATCTCCAATACACTTTGTACAATAATCCTGATATAGTTCCAGCAACTTCTGCAAAGCTTTCTTTCTGACAGATACCTGTTCTTTTTTTAAAAAAAAAAAAAATCATCAGCTCTATTCTCCTTATTTCTTTGATAATCAGAATCGCCACCCTAAACAGAAACTACAAAGGCGGGAATAGATGTAACCTTCTTATCACGAAGCCTATCAGCCACTTGACTTATTAGTTCATTAGTAACAGAGCCTATTTGTAATCTTGCTACATCACACACAATACTCACAGCCTGCATTCGAACTCTATCATCAAAATCTAAGAGTCGACTCTCCAGCTCTGCTGCTCATTTCAAAGAATGTACAAAAAAAAAAAAGACAAAAAAAAAAAAAAGAAGTTTAAGATTATCTCAGATAGCAGAACAATGTTCATGAAATGCAGCAGAACAATCAAATTTTCAAAGCTTACTGAGAATTTGTGATGATCCTGTCCCAGATGGATTGTTAGCATACAAAGCTCTACCACATGAAAGAGCACATAACCTTACTTCAGCAGACTTATCCGTAAATCTATTCAGAAAATCCATGAAAAGGTTGTGATACTCCTCAGCAATGTTGTGGCCAGGCAAAGAAAAACATTTTCTAAGTAAATTAAGAGCTTTTATCCGGACATCAACCTGATCTGTCTGCAAATCATATTACACAAATGATTAATTAAAGCATCAAGAGGAATGACAAAAAATATTATCATGATATACAGATTGGTAAATGATTCTGAAAGATGATGCAGTCATAATATGATGACTTAGTAATCTCTAGTAGGATACCAGTTACCAGCAAAATCTATCCCATTTGCATAGTGAAAGGTGCTACTCAGAAAGGAAAATGACTCACAAGTAATTCATGGCTTAAGCTAGGGATTACAGAAACAAGCATTTGAGGAGCACTCCGGAAGATTTCATAGAGAATGTCATGGTACCACTCTTTAAGTTCACTCCCAATACTTTCTCTGTTCAAAATACAAGATCTTAAAAATGTACATATACAGCGTTCAAGCTTTTCATTGCAGTTCTGAATGACAGAAACAGCAAGCCGAGCAAAGCCACCAGATCCACCCTGCAAGAGACATAAATAAATCACCAAAGAGAAAAGGTATTAATCCATACTACAAAACAGGAAATATTGCAATAAACAAATTCTACAGTGACTCGTTATTGTAACGACCATCTAATAACCTTCTGAGTAACTTTTGTACAGCTAACCATGAGAATTAGTTAAGTTATCAGACAATTTATCTATTTGATTTAAAAAGCAACTGCAACAAGACTAAAGCAAGGAATCCCTTTTTAACCATGTATCTGAAGTACTGATAAGACTACTAACAAGCCTTTAATATTCAAACACCAAATGAGCCAATGAACTAGCAATTAAACATTACTTGTCACCAAATGCTTCAAGAGCAAAATTTTTTAAGTTCAATCACAAACGACAAAGCAGCCACAGAGCAAGGGAAGAATCATGGTAAAGCAGCTCTTCATCAATTAATAATTAATGATGGCTCTGAAAAAGAACTGTTTCAACAAATTAGTAACTATTGATATGTCCACAAAAGGGTCATCATTGGCTGGACCAAAGGAGAGATGTCAAACTAAGGGTCCTGATTTGATACTCAAAGGTAGAGTAGAAAAAATGTTCAAAGACTGATAAAATGCTGAACTTTAAAACTGCAAGAAAGGAAAGTCCTTAAAAAGAATAAAAGTAGACAACTTAAAAGAAGAGTACAAAAGGGAGACAATCCAGCAACTTTATGCCAGAGATTTGGAAATAATCCGCTAAAGAACCCCAAAAGGTACCTCCAGCATACCTGATTAAACAGTCTAACCATCAAGAACCCCCCCCCCCCAAAATGTTTTAATAAAAAACCTTGCACGTATCATACAGGTATACACCTACTCTTTTCGTCCATGAGTAGATATTAGACTCAATTCGTAATTCATAAAGTTCTCAATATGCTGCAGCAGGTGCCCAGACCTCATAATATCTATGATCATCTTAAGTCCTCTCGTGCTTAAGTAAAACAACCATGAGCAGAATAGGTAACAGTTTTCAAGGATAAGCAGAGAATATCCATTATGTCTTTGAGCATGCTAAGCATATGATAACTGCCAATATTATGTTGGTATAAACCTCTATTTTTTCATCCATTTTCACATGCAACTACAACTAACAAAATAACAAAATCATCTGAAAATAGGTGCTAAATATAATCAATTGCTATAAATATAAAAAGCAAAACTGCAACAAGACATTGATCATGCTATTTTGCACAAGCAAAGCATGTAGCTAACACTTGCCTTTGATTCTTTCAAAAGATTTTGTAAAATCACATCCAAAAGTGGCTCAGAAAATTTTTCCTGAAAAATGAGTGGCTCAAGATCTCTCTCTTCCAATTTGTCTTCCAAAATGCAAGCCATTATAGATGACATTGCATTAATCACACTCTGAGGATGCTGCTCTCTGCAGGGAATAGTTGAACTATTGTCAAAGAATAGCTTAATAATTAGATATAGCCTTTACAAAAAAAAAAAAAAAAAGATAATTATATTATGCGTAAGTGTTCAAAATTGTGATCAGATGATAAAAAGATAAACTGTCATGATAGGTTGGAGAATTATATTCTTCCAATGGAAATTTTTACAATAAGAAAGCTTGCAAAATAGGTTTCTGGTACCAAAGCTTTCGCGAAGGCACTTTGGTAAACTCATAAGCATATGCTTCTCTTAACTAACTCTATCTCAAGCATATATAAACATGACAGCAGATACATGTTTCCTTTTTCAAGACTGCTGAATGGTGCACATTCCAAAATAATTTCAGCTATAAAGAATCTCTAGCACTTAACTATGGCATCAACAAGTTCAATACAGCACCATAACTTTCGATTTTCTCTTTCTGGTTAACACAAAAAAGGGCCCTTGATTGGGACACAAAACTAATGGGATAAGAAAGAATAGTAACAGAAAAGCTCTTTAGATCTTATTTTTTCCACTGCACCTTGAAGCTTTTTGGTAGGTAAACAATCATACACCAGTAAAAGTCTTTTCATCGCCTGATTACAAGCACAATCCACCAATTTAAACAGTATAGCCTATGACATACTGTGTATCCTCTTCTCAAATTTTTACCATTACGGTTACTCTAACCGTTTCCCGCATGCAGACTAGCTGATATCAATCTTTTTGAAGTCTCCTAGTCAACTTCAAGAATCATACTTCAAGTTTGCTATACTCTGCACAGATACTTGAAACCCTCTTTACCTCAATCCTGTCTCACCTTATTTAGTCTGCAGTTTTGTAACATTTTCCCCAATCTGCCAAGCTTATTAAGAGCCTCGCACACTTTGTATCCATCAATAAGTTTAAATCTCATCTACCAATTTGAGTTTTCTCTCCTTAAGATAGCCCA